>NW_016189568.1:0-3912 GCF_001687245.7 Rhagoletis zephyria
TTACTTTTCCTGTTACTCTCTTTTAGTGAGCGCATTTTGCTTACGCTCTGGCATTTTGACACTTTTCAGATTTTAGTCCAAAAAGATAAGGAATGAACCTAATGTCAGCATGGAAATCCAACGCAGAATCGCTCTAGCCAACAAGTGCTACTTTGGACTGAGTAGGCAATTCAAGATTAAATTCCTCTCTCGACGTACGAAAACCACGCTGTATAAGTAGATCATCATGCCCGTGCTGGTATGTGGCGCAGAAGCATGGGCAATATCAACATCGGATGAGGCGGCTCTTGGAGTATTGGGAAGAAAGATTTTGCGGAAGATTAACGGGCCTTAACGCGTTGGCGACGGCGAGTACCGTAGACTAGGGATGCACAGCAGAGGTGCACGCAGTCGACGTCGCGGGCAAACTGCGAGCACGCGAGCGTGCTGGGCGAGGTGAAGTGAGCTGCACGGAGATGGCATCGTATATATACACACTTATTTTCAAGTAAAAATGCGTGTATGTATGTATGTGTACTTTTGCGACAACTGAGCCAGTGTGGCATCAGGCCACCAGAAAAAGCCAATTTTTCCAAAGCAAAAGCGCCAAGTTTTTTTTATCATGTTTACTAATTTTTTTGATTCAGTAAAAAGTGTATATACATACATGTCCATTTCCTCACGTTTTTATTAATAAATTAATTGCAATACATTTATAACAACGCAAAACATATTTAATTTACCTATTCCTCACATTTTATTCAGTAAATGAATTCCATCTTAATGTAGAATATTAGTGTATAGTGTATACATACATACATATGTACCTATGCATTCGGTGTGCTTAAATTAAAAAAGCATCACTAAATACCGCACCAAGCATTGAATTCCAATTATTTTGGCTTTTTGGTTTCCCAAAAGCACTAAATTTAGTGCAAAATGCACGACCTTGGCAACAGTGAGCTGAGCACATCAATGCTCAAACAGTGATGCCAGACCAAGTATTGAGTAAATGCGCTATGTATATTTTTCTTTTAAAGCAAAAGTTCTAATTGGCGAGGGTATTGATTTTTGGTTCTAACATGGAACACTGATAAGATTCACAAACTTATCTTCGGACTTAATTAAAATAATCAACATTATTTGTAGACGAATATATTTGTGTTCGTATGAAATAGTAGCTTATGTCGGGAGGCTGGCTTTAGTAAAATGTACCATTTCCTATATGCTTTAAACCACAAGGATTTTTTTATGAAACCTTATACGAATATTGACTTGCTAGCATCGCCATTAACATTACCGTCTTTAACGTTTATTTTCCAAGAGTTCTTCAACGACTTGGCGCCAGTGAGTCTTTCGCAATCGTATGTTGCGAATGGTTCATTATACTAAAGCCAGTCTTCCGACATAAGCTACTATTTTATACGAACACAGATATGTATACTTCCTAATAGGCTTGTAAAATGCCCAATACCCAAATCCCTCACATGAGTTATTATCGGTAAAAAATTGGGTACGCTCAAATCTGGCATCGCTGCAGCAAGTACAACGCCAGTGAAACAGTGTTGATATTTTAAGTAAATTGTACTTTTTCATTACAATTAATTTTAAAATGTACAAAAGTACAATTTGCCGATTTTAAGTAGAATTTCAACATCAAAAATACTTTTTGTACCAAACGCTCAAATCTCTTCTAGCACTTTGATTCTTAATCCGTTTAAATTTAAGTAAATGGATATACCTATATTTCATATTTGCTACAAAACGAAATTATGAATTGTAATTTTGAATGTAAACGTGATTGTGAACAGTAATATTAGAGATGTGCGTTATGGTGATTGCGATTTCTTATCACCGGCGGGTGAAATATCCCTCATCGCTATTTATTTTGAAAAAATCTTTGGAAATGCAATTTACCTAATGGCGATCCTGCAGAAATAGAAGTAATTGAGCAATTCGGGGGTTGAAAGTAAAAAAATGTATGTAAATTCCATGCGTTGAAATTATAAATTTCCCTTGAAGATTTCCATTTTATCGATAGTGATCTCATTTTAACGTTCGCATTTTATGTTATATGGATGAATGCGCGTGTAGCGTTGTTGTTTTTTATTCCAATATTTTAAATTAAGCTTTATTTTATAGTTTTTCTTAGGCAATGATAAATGATGTACACAAATTTCAGTATGGAAAAAAAGTGCAACACGTTCAACGAAAAAAGTTCTCAAAAATCTACGCTAATTGAATGTACTATCTTGATCATTTAAACATCTCGGACTCGCCCACCACTAAAAATGATTATTTAAATCTAAAGTATATATTAAATGATATTTAATATTTGCTTTAGAGATGAAATTTCGACAAATTTGTTTAAACAAAAATGTTAAGCGCATATGCAGAATGTGGAAGCGAGATTCTTCTGCTTGCGTTTCTATGTTTATATCATTTATCAGTTTAAGCACATACGATTAAATTTAAAAAAAAAATATTTTTAATTGCGGATCCGAAAGAAATATTTACTAGTTGCATTCAGTTACGCAAAAATTGTGCCGAAAATCAATCGATTGTGCTGAGGTGCCGGCTGCTTCCGAAAGGGTCGAAAATGGCACAATGCACACTCATTTTCCATCACCATCACAGATACAATCTCACTATTCTGTTGACTTCGTTTTCCCCTTCCGATAACTTTTTGCTTCCGCGCTTGCCCAGCACCGCTGTGCAAAGCTTTGCATGCGCAGTCGCCCGCGACACATATGTGCTGATGCCCTATATTACTGTACTAAAATTGCAATAATCTTCGAAAGTATTAGTCCTACATAATTGGGTATATGGACCTTTTTATATATTTTTTTTTAGTACTTGGACTTTTATTGACTTGAGAGAACATAGGATATTGACCAAAAATTTTCACATTTCACACAGATTTGTTTTAGAGCGTAATGAACCATATTTTTGCTATTACCAACTAAAATTCTAAAAAAGTGGATTTTCGGCCCACGCTAATGTGCATATGTAATGGCCACTCGCTCGCACAACGCAACGGGACAATGCAATTTTTACTTGAACCAGGGATGGAAAACGAAGTTTTCAAATTGAACCTAATTTGAGAAAAAATATATACAGTGCCGGACAAAAGTACTGGCACAGAGAATTTTTCGTAATATATTCAAAGTTTTTTTTTTTCTAATGTACAGTATATTTTGCTTAGCTGCACATCCTTCTTTGCACGTAACCGAAAAAGGCACTTAAGCGAATTTTCTTTACTACTTCAATGAGGAAGGTATCCGAATCCCTATGAAACCAAATATTGGCGGAGCACTTACGATGTAGAAATTACTGCAAGCGAAATTTTTACCGATTGCTATCTAATTATCTATATAACTACATAAATTGATAGCCATTTTCGTTTTTCTGCGAGATGAGCAAAATAGGGCCAGTGCAGGTAAACGTAATACGTTCATTGATAATTATCAATTATAATTGATACTAGTCGCACAATTTTGAAGGCAGGTATCACCAATGTGCAGGTATGTTGAATGCATCTATCGGAGCAGTTTCCTTATAAATTTAATAAATAATGCCGCATTTTGGGGTAAGTATCTTAAATGTGCACTTAAGCATAGAGGCAGCAAAGCAAAATATACTGTATTCTCAATATTTTTTAATAAAAATATAGTTCACTCTCTTCTTCTTCTTCTTTTTTGGCGCTGTAACCGCCTAAGCGATTTTGGCCGAGTTCAGCAAAGCACGCCAGTCGTTTCTCCTCTGTGCCAACTGACGCCAATTGGAAACGCCAAGTGAAGCCAAGTCCTTCTCCACCTGATCTTTCCATCGCAGTGGGGGCCTCCCTCTTCCNTTCTCAATATTTTTTAATAAAAATATAGTTCACTCTCTTCTTCTTCTTCTTTTTTGGCGCTGTAACCGCCTAAGCGATTT
>NW_016189569.1:0-3912 GCF_001687245.7 Rhagoletis zephyria
GACGTGGAAAAATTTGCCTGCAACGAAGTGCAACTATTGGATCGCGAAGTACATGGCCCACCACAGCCGCCGCCACCATAGCCCGCAAACATGCTCTCATCATTGATTGTGTAGCGTATTGGAAACTCTGGCTCATGATCGCTGCAGACCAGCTCTTTGCATGCAACGCCGGTGCGACCAGCATCACCAGAGCTAATACCAACACTGCCGCACCTATGGCGGTTGACGCCCTCGTGCAAGTAACACCGCTTCAAAACAGCGTTACTTTCTGGCTCGCTGTGCTCACACTTCTCTACTTTTGTGTACTTGGCGCTGGTGTTGCTGTAATTAACGCACAGTTTCTGTTTGAGCAAATATTCACCTTGAAAATCGCCGCGCGCCTTCAACATGTCGCGATAGTTCATTTCGTAATGTTTGTTACAATCGACTGGCTTCTCGTCGAACTCGTGCGCATATTGCTGATAGACCTCCTTCTTCTCGATGGTGAAACACTCATTCTTGCTGCGCTGTAGTTTGCCAATAATGGCACGAAAGAAGCGATTCTCTCGTTTGGCTAAATTACGTTCGAAACTCATTTTGGTTACCATTTTTTCGTAGTCTTGAATGCGTTCAAGTAGACGTGCGGTATTTGCTGTCTTAATAGAAATTGTGGACTGGTATGTTGAGGTGCAGGTAATAGAAGAGAAGGGATCAGAATAAGAGAGGTTTGGAAGAGGATATGAAAAATTAAATGACCATTGAACGCGGAACAGCGAGAATAAATTCAAAATTTCAAAAAACATACATTTTAGCGAAACCGAAAAAATTCTACATCGCAAAACTACTTTTGAAGCTTTACTGTAAACCTTTGTACTGAAAAAATATTTGCCGATTTTGTGACACTTTTTCGTTTGTATATATGTGTAAAATAATTTTTTGCACTAACTACACTGTTTACATATACGAATTGTAAAGAATTTTATGCAGAGTATCACTTCTGAGCNCAAATTCTACATCGCAAAACTACTTTTGAAGCTTTACTGTAAACCTTTGTACTGAAAAAATATTTGCCGATTTCGTGACACTTTTTCGTTTGTATATATGTGTTAAATAATACACTATTTACATATACGAATTGTAAAGAATTTTATGCAGAGTATCACTTCTGAGCCTAGGAAGGAATGAAGAGTTGCTTTAGAATAAACTTATTAATTTTGTAATTTTTTTATATCTTAATTTAACGATGTTTCCGGGTAATAAAAGTGAAACACCTATAGTTTAATACCAGTTCTCAGTGTTGTGCTTGCCTAAACAAAATGCAAGTGGGCAACTCTGTATCTATCTGTGATACGCTGTTGTAGCGGCACCACTAGACCCCAAATTCGGCTGCCTATCAACCGTTATCACCAAGCCCAACTAGCGGTAGGCCCAAGAAAAGTGCAGTTTCGACAGAGTCGGACCAAAAGGAATGGAATGTTGTTGTTGTTGTTGTTGTTGGAGCAGCATACAAATCCCCAAGACTGACAGTCCNGAAAAAGTGCAGTTTCGACAGAGTCGGACCAAAAGGAAAGGTATGTTGTTGTTGTTGTTGGAGCAGCATACAAATCCCCAAGACTGACAGTCCTTGGCCAGATGCAAATCTGGGTCGTTCCGGTTACGTAGACCCGACTGGCGAGGCAACGAGGAAAGCGATGTTACCAGAGCCGGTTTAAAAAGGTTACCTTCACATACGGGGCATGTCGGGATCGAGTCTGAAAAATAGAAGTTTAACCTACTATAGCAGCTAGATCGTTTTTTTTCCGGCAGAGTCCCTCACGGCATCTGAAAATCTTCATCTGCGTGGGGTGGTTGAACTCCGACAACGGCATTCAAGGTGCGAGGGTGAGTAAAAGTGGTGATTATCTCTCGGTGAATTTCATTTACTGACTGCCTGTACAACATCATGTGCAGTGGTTGTGCCATGTACATATGCCTGGAGCCCGCACGATAGTTCGTAGAGATACCTTCTTCTATGTGTACCTAGTCTAGCGCTACTTCCAGCAAGTGATTGTTCGGATATTCCCTGTGGAAACAGCCGACCAAGACTTACTTGCTCTTTGCACCATTATGAGTGGCATTGTAGCTGCGGTTTTATGTTTTTTCTGGCGGTCTGTTGTTTGACAATTGTTGTTGCGTGTGCGAAAAAGGAAAGCAAGATGTTAAAGATAACCTCTAAAATTTCTAGATGGTGAAAAGCGTCGTCGTTGATTTTGTGGAGGTATAGACCAAGCCTCCATGTCGCGAAGAAGCGAGAAATATTAGAGATATACAATTACCGGACGTCAATATCGAGCCGTCGTCAGCGTATGAGATCAGTGAAACTGCCTCCAGCTGCTGAGAAGTTTGGAAATAGTTAAAAAAAGTTAAACAGTAGTGGAGAGTGGACATCAACTTGTGGGACCACCTTTTTAATTCACCATGCCTTCGAAGTTTGATCAGAATGCGTACTAACTGTCGACAACTCACGAGAATTTTAGTAGCGTAGAATGACAAAAGGCGAGGTAGCCTTTCGACAAATCAGATGTCACTAAGACGGTTTTCTCACTGGGGCGATAAGTGTTGTTGTGCTCTTTAATTATTAAGTTAAAATTATTATTACTGAGGCCATCCAAAAATCGATCGATCGTAGTCGGCGTAAAACTGTAGGTCCCTCTCAGCAGCATAAAATGTTTCCTATGAGAATCCTGAGGAACGCTGCTGGGAGAACAGTCTTAACTGCATATAATTCCGACCCGTTTTGAAATCCAAAATAGCTGTGTTGTATACTATCTACCAACCGCAACTTAGTCTACTTCAACTACGAATTTCTAGCTAATCATTAAAAGGCTCGCAACTGCGACAAAAAAAAACTTACTTGCATTTTGCTTAATGCATCCTGTTGTTCACGCATTCTCTTTTCACATACTTTCACATTCGAAAATTCTTTGCGGAAATTATCTTGTGTGGCTTTTAGAGCTTCAATTAAATTGTGATTATCTTCCTTCAAATCGGCATTGGTCAGACGAAGACTTTTCAAATTAAGCTTTAACGCGAATTGCGCGAATAAATGTAATAAATGGAAAGATAACGAAAAAAATAAGATGGGTGGGAGAGTAGGGTTGAAGGAAATTATAAAATAATTGTTTAGTGGACAAACATTTACTTGGAAACACGCGCAAGTATGCGATAAAAAGCTTGCAACGTTTCGTGTTTAAATACGAATTTTCATATAATACTAAATACTATTTCTATGCTTACTTCTGTGAACATCTCGAATGCAACGTAAAATATTATCGCAACTATGCCTAAATGAATGCTTAAATGTAGCAATGCTATTTGTATAAGAACTCACCTCTACATTTGCCATATCTTTTTCTTTGTTCTCCATCATTTCCAGCAGCTCAGCATTTTGAAAGGCCAACTCTTTTACTTTTTCCTCATACTCCTTGATTGTCTCATCACGTTTTGCTATGATTTCTTCTAATTTCGTGACTTGTGATTGTAACGAATGCATTTTCTCCTCGGACTGTGTCACCATGCCCTCGAGTTCGCGTATCTACGGGTTCATTTAAGTGGCATAATACATAGAGCAAAGAAAGCGAGGGATTGCCAACAAATTAGAGATGGAGTGAGAAAAGAAAAGATAATAATTTGAGATTTTAGTGATTTTTATATTTTATTAAAGTATGCGCAGTAATAAATTAAGTAATATTATACAAACTTTTTGTAAAGCATTCACATTTTCCGAGATATCTGAACGGCCAAGCAAATCATTCATAAAACCGCTGTGATGAGTTTTATCCAAATCGCGTTCCATCTGTGAAGATAGGGAGGGAAATGAAAGCGATTTTTTTTACTTAGGAGAATTATTATATCATTCGGATTTAATTAGAAGCTATGTAAGTAGTTGAAAAG
>NW_016189572.1:0-3240 GCF_001687245.7 Rhagoletis zephyria
GAAGTTGGACCGCTGTTCACTGCCCTTTCTCAACTTCATCAGCTGGTCCATTTGAATTTAGAGGTATATTTGCAGAGTGAAGAGGATGAGGATGAGGAAGAGTTACCACCAGTGCCTCGTCCACAGGCTCAGATGAACTCCCTGCGGGCTCTTGAACTGTTCTTGACCATCTCCTCGCACTCTGACGTTGACTGGTTCAATCTGCCCTGGACGATGCTCAACCTGCAGACCATCTACATTCGTCAGTTCTGCTGTCGTAGCTGTAAAGTTTCATTTCAAAGTTGGCACAGCTCAAGTCTGCCACTGCTCAACTCTCCGTCAGCTCTTCCCTGTTTCCAGTCCTCCCTCTTCACCCTGCATTCCGGGGTCCCGCTGAATCGACTACTCTTGTGCTTACCTGATGATAAAAGCATTTCCGCTGAGAAACTGCTGCTCCAGAGCGAGTAAACCGGGCACCACCGGTCAGCCTTGAAGCAAACTATTGTGTAAAGAAATTGTTAGTTACTTGATTAGATGTAATAATAAACGGTTGTGTTGAATCCTCTTCCTCTTTTTATTCTTTTTCTCCAGTGCTGTGCAAGCTGCTTCAGTCTCTCCACATTCTTCAGCTCAGCTCAGTGCTTTCAGTCGTGATCGGTAATAATGTTGAGTCAGTGCTTCTGTAGAAAAAATCAAATCTGGTCATCGGAAAGGAATGCATTTGGTTGCCGGTTTTTCTCCGATTCACATCTGACTATCAGAGGGCGCTGCTGCTGCTGCTGCTGCGATTGCATTCTTCTGAACACATTTCCGCAGTGACAGTGGCGGCCCATGTGCTCGGCGGCAGTCTTCACTTTCCTTCCTGATTTGCTTGCTCACAGTGCGTCTGCAGCTTTTGTTGATTCGGTCTTTACCAACTCTCGATTTCAATCTGACCACCCACCCAAACACACCCGATGACGATGCCTCCTCGACGCCCCCTTCCCGACCTGGTCCTCATCACGTGGTCTCCTAAGATGCTGCTGACACCGAACGGGCAGATGGTGGCAAGATGCGAGATGAGTCCTCGATGTGCCGCTCTGGTGAGTGCAGCCAATCGCACCATGAAGACACCGACATACATTTCTCACGATGATGATCACCCAAGAGTGGTAAGTCGAGGAGACAAATCTCCAGATTTCTTCCTCTTTCTTTCCGACTTTGGTACACCTGCTTTTAATGCTGTTGCTGCTACTGCTGCTGCCGCTCCTGTCCGTTTCGATCACTGACTCCTTCTTTTTCTGTCCACTCTAATTTAATTTAACTTGCCGTCCGGTAATTAGAGGAGACAAGTCTGGCTGCCCTTGACCGTGTTCGGCGCCTTTTTTGGCCGCCCTTAGCCGTGTATCTGTCTGACTGTCTGTGATTTGCACCTTTGATTTGGTTTTATCATGCTCATGCTCATGTCATGTGCGCCATTACATCGACTTTTAGAGGCTTTTTCCCCTCTAATTTTCCAATTATAACTCTTTGATATCAACTGTTTGGTGCGCCACTACAGTGATTATTCAAATATCGGTCGCTGGTTTCTTTAAACTTTTCAGTTTTTTGCTGAATCTTTTGAAGCCCAAAGTCACCGCTGCCGCCAAAGACCGAGGCGAGAGTAGAGCGGTGATTTTGGTGGTGACCACTCTTTGCCTGTGATCACCACTTGCCTGTCATCACAGAGAGAGGTGACAGGCACCATTCGGCAATACTTTTAGGTGACACTGCTCTCGATTACCCGCTATCGGAAGATATTGCCACCGTTTTCCATGTGAGGAACATCTGCTGCTGCTGCAATTTCTTCTTCGAGATGAGTTTGATGCTGTGCCTTCTCTTGTGCTGCTCAAAGCAAAGTCTTTTGAAGGCGGCAAAGTCACTTGAATTGCAGCAGCAGCAGCAGTGGTCGTCTTCTTTCTTGTCACCGTCACTGATCAANTCTTCTCTACAAATCTCCAAACTGTTGCTCACAAAACCTTTGGATCTGCTGCTACTACTACTTTGTATCTCGCTGTCTAGCATTTCAAAACATCAGTTTAGTGCCTTGATGGTGCTGATGATAATTCTCAGTCGCTATCACCACCACCACTGTCATTACCAAGATCAGCACCGAGTAGTCTTCAACCTCTGCCGAGGACGAATGATTCCTTCTCAGCCAGTGAGCTGCTGCTGATTCCAATCGATTTCCTCTCCTTCTGTTTTGATAGCCTCTTATTCGATGGAACTTGCTTGGTGTAGTGTGTCTTTCACTAATCTACTCTGTGTGTGTGTGTGTTGTCCACTACTACGGCGGAGCAATCGCCGCCGCCGTTATCTTGCCAGATTGCCGAACAAACTATACTGTATGTCCTCTCGGTGGCTGTTATCTTTGGCAAAGAAATTACTTCTACTACCTTTTATCGGAAACCTTACTAACTAAACTGATATCATTACAAGACACACACTACACACACACATTTAGTCAGCAGTCTCAGGTTGTGTCGCTGGTTCGTCGGTCTTTTTCCAGGGGAGAAGAAACTCTGCGTCATTCTAATTAGTTAGTCAGCTGCTGCTGCTCCTGTCGATAACGGATAACATTATCGACGTGTCGCTAATGTCTGAAGCCTCTTTTAGGCGACTTTTTCTTCTTCTTCTTCTCTCCTCTTTGACTGCTCAGCGGTAATTGGCAAATACTGTCTCGTCTTCATGGGGTCGTCCTTTGCACACCTTATCACTGCGCATCGATATGCTTTTCTCCCTCTCTCTCCTCTTTATCAGTTTACACAGTATAACATTTCACCTGATCGCTCACTGCCCAATCAATCCTAGCCTGCTTGCAATCATCACTACGACCACTGTCAGTGGTAGTGGACTTTAATTTAATTAAAAGAAGGCTTGCTGAAAAGCTTGCTGTTAAATCTGATTAACATGCATCTGAGGCATCTGCATCAGTTAGATGCCACTTGGTGGTGGTGGTGGTGAATGGCAAAGCTGTCACAGATTTGCCACTACTATCATCAACTGCTTCTGAACTTTGAGCAGCAGCCGCTACTGAAGGCATTCAAACAATTTTTGCTGCTGCCTCGCTAAAGTACTAGCTACTCCACTTGATGATAGCTCTGAACTGACTATCATCATCATCCTTTCTGGACACTTCTTGAATCAATCTTGAGTTAATCAGATTAATCTTTTTGTTTGCAGTAGTTTAATTGCCCGATAACACACATGACGACGACGACTCCTGATTTTAAATCGGTTATT
>NW_016189572.1:3253-3911 GCF_001687245.7 Rhagoletis zephyria
TAAGGACCAGCAAAACTGCTGTTGACACAGAGATCTTCCGCTGCTCAGTGGCAAACAGGGCACAAATTCTTTTGTTTTTTGTTTTTGAACTCTTTCGAATTAAATGCTCTGTAAGCAGTGACACCTGAAGTGATCGCCCTCCTCAACAGGAGTGGACTGAGCAGCTGATTACTTTGATTACCACTCTTTGCTCACCACTCTATCACGCCGCACTTTACCTCTTCTTCTTACATCTTTCACTATCTTTCACTAATTGAATTTGTCTGATTTGATTTAGAGGCTCACGCGCCAGAGCGCACCTTGACTTGACATGAGTTGTCACAAGCGTTGAGTGCGCGTACTGAGGAGGACTCTCTTTTTCTTCAGACTGCCTATCATTGCACTCATCTGCTCGTGTCAGTTTCACCACTGACTATCGACTGAAGCGAAGTTTATCAGCTTTTTGCTATCTATCTTTCACCACCACCACCACCACCACAGCTATTTATCAAGCGTCATCTGCTTTTTATTGTGTGCCATATTTAACGCTTCATTACACGCATCGGCTGCTTGCCTGCTGTGATTTGGCTGATTTTTAGCCTCAGTTTAAACTTTTCCTTTTCCTTCTTTTTCTTTTCTTACACTTTCTCAATTTACGGCCGCGATTGACCGTGACAGT
>NW_016189573.1:0-3911 GCF_001687245.7 Rhagoletis zephyria
ACCTATTATGTACAGCTCCGACGTTTTGCGCAAAGCCAAGCAACAAGAAGGAGACAAACGAATGCAGTTATTGTACCCACAAGCAATCAGTAATTTACTGTTAGCTAAGCATATAGGCAAAGAAAAGGTTATCAGAAATCTTGGAGCTGATCCCTTCTACTGTATATATTTTTCTGAAGAACAATTAAGCCTTCATCAAAAAGTACACAAACAAGATAAATCAGCTAGACTCATTATCGATGCTACTGGATTTGGTAAAAAAGTCAACTACATGGATGGTCACATTTCACCGCCTACATTCTTATATCAAATCCTTTGTGCGGACAAGGAAGGCAGTTTTCCAGCGTATCAGATGGTATCTTCTCGACATGATGCTTGTCACATAGGCTATTTCTTTGACGAGACTTTCAGAAAAGGTGCACCGGTACCCAGAATGATCATCACAGATTTTGTAAGAGCTTTGTTGCTTGCTGCTGCAAGATCCTACGCAAGATGTGCAGATCTTCAAGACTATATGAATCGGTGCTACAACACCTGTATGACAGATTCCGCGGGGCTTTTACCACATACATATTTACGATTGGACGTTAGTCATTTTGTAAGTATGATTGCTAAGTGGGACTGCCTTCGTTCGAAAAACGCTCTTGTCCGCATTTTTATTTGCGAGCATGGCGCAAGCTTACCAAATGACGAACGTTACGGAAATTCACAAGCTGTTCTTTTCAGTCATCGTGGTTGCTCTGAGTCCTGCGCTCTTTTCAGATGACGAAACTGCAAATCCGCCAGAGTCCCAGCAACATTCTACGTGTGAAATCGGTAATCAAGGGAACTTCATACGAGGAAAACCAAGTCGACGAGCTATTGATTGAATCTGTCGACGATGTGGAGACCAAATGTAAATCAAAGTGGTCTAAGTGGGCACGCAAATTGTTCCACGAGGGAGAACAAATCGCTAAAAAAAGTACTACAGGCGCAAGTAGTGCATACTATAATTTGGAGCTTGCCAGGAAATTGAGAGTTATCTACACTTACGCACCTTTGTGGACTGCTGTAATGCTTCCATTTTTCAAACAGTCAAAAATTATTGCTACATCTGCAGCCGTTGAGTCAGAATTTTCGCAGATAAAAAACAGGGAACTTCCAGAGCATCGGTTTAAGCATATAGACAAGTGTATCCTGAAACACATTAAATATATTGAAGGCAAGCTTCTTCTAAGTGGAGGAGAGAGATATGACAATGACAAGGAGATTAAAATTGAAGGTGGTCATAACGGTTCACCAAAACAAGATAGAAAAGTCGTCGAAGTTGCATACAAAGATGATAATGTACGGAAAGAAAGAGACAATATCAAGAAAGTAAGTAAGTAGTAAAGAATTGAGAGTAAAGAAAATTCACGAGGAAGTCGAGAGAAAAGACTGTGAAGAAAAATTCAGTTCAAATGAATTAACATCCAAGGGAACTCAGAATCTAAAAAGAAGAAATCCTACAAACATTTCAGCTAACTCAACACAGGAAAATTCACAAAAAGTAAAAACAGATCATGAACTTTTTTTCAATATGATTTCAAGAAATTTCAACGAGTTTGAAAATTGGGGTGGAAAAGTGGATGCGAGAAAAATTGTAGACCTCTCAGAAGAACAGCTAGATGAAGAAGATTTGGTAAACCACAGTCAGAATTGTTTCGAGCCGCCTGTTCAGCATTCAACCACCCATGAAGAAGAGGTGACTCACAATAATGAATCACTAGCAAGTTTATTGTTTCCCACAAATTTTGATAGCAAACCAATTGAACAACTTTCAACCCTGATAGCAGAGAAACTTTCAACTACGACAGAAGAACAACTCGCAACTCCGACGGCAAAACAAATTTATCCATATCAAGGAAACAATAAACAACCGGAAAAAAAAGTCTAGGTTGTCATATTTAGAAAAATGTCCTCACTTTGATGACCTGAAAAATAGCTCCAGCATTGGTTTGCCGCTCATAATAAATGGTAATCTTTGTAAACCATTCAAATTCGAGGACTCAATATTATCAGTAAACAACACTTGTGCTTTCGACTCCATCTGTCAAATCCAAATGGAGTGCATGTCCACATCGTCAGCATACAGAAAAATAGTTGAAGCTCAGGAAATAGGGATGGCTCGACTGAATTCCCAAATTTTAGACAAAAAGGCCGTTCTTGCAGATCACTATCGTTTGCGGGCTGAGATACTACTTGGAACTAAACTATTCCAAATTCAAGAACGTTTACGATACACCAAGAAACTTGATGCGCAAATAAATGCAATAGATCTATCGCAACAGCTACTGATCAACTGTCCCAGTTTCCAACAAAACGCAACTTGCTTGATTTGCGAAGTAAAAAAAACTATAATAGAACCAACCCTGAAAATTAATATGAAAATCATTTTCAAAAGCGGTTTTCAGCATCTCCAAGAAGCAGTGGATGGATGGATTCCCGAAAATCTGTATTAATGTGCTGCGGCTAGACTCCAACAGTCGATCGATTTTACGGAAACCATTTATTCGTTGACACAGATGATTTCACAAATGACGATTATATCAATCTCATCAAAATGACCCGAATACCATGTCAGATTCGAGACATACCAAAGAAACTGATAGTGGAAAGGGAGGTATATGAATTGAAAGGCCTTGTACACTACTTTCGCGCAGGATGGCACTACGTGGCATACACCTATAATGGCCAAGGTTGTACCGGTACGATGATATGAAAAAAAAAGATCTCATGTTGAAGAAAACGAAATCGTTAGCCTAAGTATGGTTGTGTATATAAAAGAATACAAATTCTGAAATGAAACATAATGAACTGTGAAGTATAATTTTTTGAATAAACATTTTTTTCCGTAATTTTGCAAAAATGGGTTTTGTTTTCAAGAACTATAGAACTTTTGAAAATCTACTTTTGAAAAATTTAACTTTTTCGACAAAAAAGGGGTTTTTTCGGCGTAATTTTGCAGAACTTTCTTTCTCCTTCTCAGGAACTCTAGAACTATTGAAAAGCTACTCAGAACAGGTTAAATTTTTTATTTTTTTCAAAAATTTAACTTTTTCGACTTTTTCGAAAAAAGTGTTTTTTTCGGCGTAATTTTGCAGAACTTTCTTTCTCCTTCTCAGGAACTCTAGAACTATTGAAAAGCTACTCAGAACAGATGAAATTTTTTATTTTTTTCAAAAATTTAACTTTTTCGACTTTTTCGAAAAAAGTGTTTTTTCGGCGAAATTTTGCAGAACTTTGTTTCTCATTATCAGGAACTCTAGAACTATTGAAAAGCTACTCAGAACAGATTCATTTTTTTATTTTTTCAAAAATTGAACTTTTTCGACTTTTTCGAAAAAAGTGTTTTTTCGGCGTAATTTTGCAGAACTTTCTTTCTCCTTCTCAGGAACTATAGAACTATTGAAAAGCTACTCAGAACAGATTAAATTTTTTATTTTTTTTTTCAAAAATTTAACTTTTTCGAAAAAAGTGTTTTTTCGGCGTAATTTTGCAGAACTTTCTTTCTCCTTCTCAGGAACTCTAGAACTATTGAAAAGCTACTCAGAAAAGATTAAATTTTTTATTTTTTTTTTTTAATTTAACTTTTTCGGCTTTTTCGAAAAAAGTGTTTTTTCGGCGTCATTTTGCAGAACTTTCTTTCTCCTTTTCAGGAACTCTAGAACTATTGCAAAGCTACTCAGAACAGGTTTAATTTATATTTATTCAAAAATTTAACTTTTTCGACTTTTTCGAAAAAAGTGTTTTTCGGCGTAATTTTGCAGAACTTTCTTTCTCCTTCTCAGGAACTCTAGAACTATTGAAAAGCTACTTAGAACAGATTAAGGTTTTTATATTGAACTTTTTCGACTTTTTCGAAAAAAGTGTTTTTTTCGACGTAATTTTGC
>NW_016189574.1:0-3911 GCF_001687245.7 Rhagoletis zephyria
CGGCGGCAGCCGCTGCCGCCCACCACCACCATCACCTCGTCTCGGTGGAGGATCGACTGCGAATGCGAAGTCGAGGCCTGTCCTCCTCTTCTGCCTCCTCTTCAGCCGTCTCCTCCTCCTTCAAGACGTACCCCCTGGACCGGCAGCCGCTGTCGACGCTGCTGAACGCCGCCGTGCGGGCGTACATTGAGACGGTGATGAAGCGGCTGGAGCACATCAGCCCTCGTCACTACAGCGACTTCATTGAGTTCCTCACCAGGGCGCAGGAGACGATAGTGCTGGCGCCGGACGGGCAGAAGGAGTTTGCCAGCCTGCTGGAGAAGATCAAGACGCTCTACAAGGGCAAGAAGAAGCTGATGTTCCTCGTCAAGGAGCGATTTCGGTGATTTCAATGATAACCGCACACTACCGATAACCCGTAGCTGAAAAACTGTAGAAACTTAGACGAACTTATCGACAACAGCAATGACAGCAACAAAGTCTGACCTGAACGTACAAATCCTCTTTTCTCAAACACTAACCAAACTCACACATCAACCTGTATCATAGAGCATTAACCTTGTATCTTCTCACACAACTCTCTTTTGAAGGCCACCATTTCATCAATTTCCATTGCTTTTCTCTGCTAAACTCTTTTCGGCTGTGGTGTGGTGTGGTAGTTCATCTAAATGCCACACACCCACACCCACAACACAACCCTATGCATCTCAATTGACTCTAGTTTTTCTCTAATTCTCGATTATATTTTAATAAATTGAACCTTTTCTATTTTTTACCTCCTCATCAACCTCTCCAGTCATCAAGTGTTCTTTTTTCTAAAGCTCACTCATTTGCTGTTGTCATTAATTTTTTGCTCAGTTTTAGAACTTACGTTTTGAGAATGATGGATCGCCTTTTGGTACTCTTTTCGCTGCTGCATCTGATCAGCTTTGCCTGTTCTCGTCTTCTTGGGCCGGAGGACTATGGGGACACGTGGACACTGGAAAAGAAGCAGTTGACAAATGAAGATGGTCATGGTCATGGTAATGGTGATGATCAGCAGTTGAATGGAGTTCCTGGTCCCCAGCAGGTGAAGGTTCGTCAGTTTGGCCTAGGACCGCCAATGCTGAACCAGCAGCAGCAACCGATGATGGACCGCTTTCTGCCGTACTGTGACGAGATCGAGGTTCAGGAGAAGGACAGTCTTTACCGGACCGTCGTTTGGCTGGTGCTGGTGGCCATACTCGCCGCAGCGGCCCTTGCTGGCTTCATCTGCCTGCGAAACGTTCACAGCAACAACATAAGGAGGAGGAGGAGGAGCTGATCTTCATAAGCCTCAACTGGACAAATGATTTTCCTTGAAGTTTCTCCTTCAAAACAACAACTCAGCAGAGCAAAGATGCCAACTCCGAAAACAAATAAATGTGGGCAAAAAGTTCCCGTAAACTGCGCGTGAAATAGGTGGAAAGAAAACGTGTAAAGACACGTGCAGTCAGCTGAAGATGTGTTCTTTTCCGTTTTCTCCCACCTTTCTACGTTTTCCTTTTTGGTGAAAACCAGAGTAAACATACCTTGCAATCGACACCCATCGTTGAATGACTGATTATCACAATCACCATTTGAAGAGAGAGTGGACATGGACGACTGCTCTGTCGAGATCACCAGTGCAGCCGCCGCTGCTGCCACTGCTGCTGACATGCCGCATTACTGGTACCACAAGAGACTGAAGGCCTTCCTTGACCCGAATCTAAATGGTTGCAAGGTACTGAACAAGAAGGGAGTTCCTGAACCAGACTACACCGCAATACAGATACTGCGTGGTCTGGAGCGCTCACTGCGCATCAAATGCGACGGCTGGGTGGGCAATTTTCTCCTGACCGATGCAGAAAAATCTGGGCTGGTCGCCTTGGTGCAGTTTCTCGCTTTTCGCCTGCTCCCCTCAACGAAGGAGCAACATCAATTCGGTCCTGTGGGCGAGGGCGTCCACCTGTGTCTGCTCTGTCTGAAGGCCATCATGGAGCGCCAATTTGGCTTTAAGCGAGTGGTGACGATGAAAAAGATGGAACCAGGTGAAGGTGAAGGTGAACTTCCATCATCGCCCGCACTGAACGCCATTGCCCTGAGCATTACCCACCCGAGCGTCGCTCATCGAGCCAAGTCACTTGCCCTTGACCTTCTGGCCACCACCTGTCTGGTGGACGGTGGCGTCCATCACCAACTGGTGCTCGCAGCCTTCGAGCACGTCCAACAAAAGCTAGGAGAGCGGCGACGCTTTCAGTCGCTGGTGCACCTCTTCACCACGGTCGCTCCCTTCGACCGTCGCCTCAGTGTCGCCTGTATGCAGTTCATTAACATTGTCGTGAACTCACCATTCATCCCGGCAGACATGAATCTGCGCGTCTACCTGCAGGTGGAGTTCAGGATGATAGGTCTGGACGAGGCCTACCTGCAGGAACGACTCAGTGGTGGCTGCAATTCAGCTGATCTGCAGGGCCATATTCAGACTTATCTGGACAATATCATCGACGTGGGAGCTTTGTTGGGTTAGAATCACTTTTTGCTAAATCGTTTGTTTCGCTAGATCACCCGCAAACCTGATTATTGTTTACCTTATTGTACCTTCTTTTTCTTTAGCTTCCAAGACTGTGTCGGTTGATGCGGTTAGAGGTGCTGGTAAGCGCCCAGTAAAGAAGCTGAAAAGGAGCAAGAAGAAAAAGAAGAAGGAGAAACTCAATGCTACTCAGTGACCAGAACAGCAAAGACAGCAATTGTTTGAAAAAAAGAGTAATGCAACATAACTTTTTGACTTTATTAACTTTTTTAGTTTTGACGATTAAAAGTATTCTTTTAACTCAGCAGCATTTTTTGGTGAAGAGCTTTCACTTTTTCCATCTTTATCTTCTACAGAGGATCAGTAGTCGACAACGCCAGCCAGAAAAACGATGCCAGGCTTGATCACATCTCCAAATAAATGTGAACGAAAAGTTTCCGGAAACTGCGCGTGGCGAAGGTGAAAAGAAGGCGTGTAAAGACACGTGTCAGCCATGTGATGATGTGTTTGCGTTCTTTTCTGTTTTCTCACACATTTCAACGTTTTACTTTCAGTAAACACCGATTGCAATCCACACCCATCGTTGATTGACTGCTGATCACCATCATCTGAAGAGAGAGGACATGGACGATTGCTCTGCCAAGACCGCCACCACTGCTATTGCTGGCATGCCGCCCAATTGGTACCACAAAAGGCTGCTCAGTGTGAACACCTTCATGCAGGCGTTTATCGACTCGAATTGTGATGATAAGCAGGTGAAGCTAAACTGCAGGAACGTGGACAAGAATGGCAATCCGGAGCGCGAATACACTGTGCTCCAGGTGCTGCGCGGACTGGAGAGCTCACTGCGCACAAAGAGCGACAGCTGGGTGACCAGTTTTCTCATGTTCAAAGGCGAACAACACGGCCTGAACTTGTTGGTGCGGTTTCTCACCTTTCGCCTGTATGTCTCGACAAAAAAGCAACAACAGCAACGTCAACTCGGTTCAGCGGGTGAGGGCGTTCACCTGTGTCTGCTCTGTCTGCGGATCATCATGGGGCGCCAGTTTGAGCAAGTGTTGGTGGCGAAGAAGGAGAAGCCAGGTAAAGAAGGTCAAGGGGAAGTCACATCATCATCGCAAGCATCATCGCCAGCACTGAACGCCATTGCGCTCATCATCGCTCACCCGAATGCCCTTCTGAGCGCCAAGTCGATCGCCCTCGAACTGCTGGCCACCGTCTGCGTGATGGACAGTGGCGCCCACCACCAGCTGGTGCTCGCAGCTTTCGAGCACGTCCAACGGGAGATGGCCGAGGAGAGACGCTTTCAGTCGCTGGTGCAGCTCTTTACCACGTCGGCTCCCTTCCACCGTCGTCTCAGTGTCTCCTGTATGCAGTTCAT
>NW_016189575.1:0-3911 GCF_001687245.7 Rhagoletis zephyria
TATTTTTATACAATTTTATTATACAATTCGTTTTTGTTTTGCCTTTTTTTCGCCTTCAAATCATGTCAAAATATTGCTAATATTTATTTGGTTGCATGCCATCCAAACACTGGCATTGCATGCTGGCATGCCACGCTAAAATGTCGTCCAATCAAATCAACGTGGTAATGATTTAATTAAACAAAAAATAAATACATGAATTTCGCATAAATTTGAAAAGGCGGCAAATATGCAAAGCAGGCAGCCGAATTAAAGCACATAAAACACACACAGACATAAAATCGAAACTAATAAAAAATTAAAAATAAATCTGATGTTGATACATTGGCAATAAATGTTGCACATGCGTGTTGCACACGATTTTGTGCATACAATCCCATGTTGCACATACCAGCTGCTGCTCTTGTACCCAAATTTGGCTTGGCGCATTTGTAGGTGTGTATATACGTATGTATGTATGTATATGAATTCTTGTTAACTCGTGTGTTGTAAAGTCGGTTAAACATTGCGTTCGTACAAAAATTTTGACAGCATTGGTTTTTGTTTGAAGTTCGCGACGTTTCCACTAAAAAAAGTGTACAAAATCTGTTTTCTCGTTTTGGCCATTCAGAATTAATTTCCATTTTAGCGAATTTTGCAATTAAATTCAATGACGTTTACTTAAAACGTAAAAGGTTTTCTTATTCGAAAATAACACACACATATATTTCCATCAAAAAATTTTATTTTTTCCCAAAAAAAAATTTTAATCAAAAATGTTCTGTTTTTGCGAAATAATGTATTTCTCTTAAAAAAAAAGTTTTTATAGAATTTTAAATTTGCCCGCAATAAATTTTAATTTTGAATCCTTTACCTAATATTATATCTTTATACTGAATTTGAATGTAAAAAGTTTATAAATATTTTTCGTAGGTATGGCTTTTTTTAATTTACTTTTTTTTCAAGAAAACTTTAACACGTAAAAAAAATTTAAATCAGTCAATAATAAAAAAAAATTGTAACAGCTTTTACAACAGTTAAAAAAAAAAAACGTAAACTTTGTTGCTTTTTCCATTTTTCCTAAAAAACATAATCGTAGTATAAAGCTCAATAACAATATTGAAATAAATATTAATACGCCACAATAACATTGACAAAAAAAATTTAAAAAGAAATTTCTTAATATTTTTTATTTAGCGTACTGCTAATTTTTATTTTATTTTTTGGAAATATTCACATATTTTTTGTAAATTTGTGTAGCTCAAATTATATATTGTGCACAAATTTTGTTTTTGTTTTTTTTTTAAGGAGCAGCATTAGCTCAATTCGGAAGCCGCACAGCCTGATTGTGATGAGTGGACTTCCAAAACCTTGTTTTCAAATATAGGTAATAAATAGGTAACCAAATCTCATTTTTGCCACAACGGAGTTTTAGGCGGTTTTGCAACTGGTCGATGGGGGGGTGTTGAAAAAACATAGACGATATTTATGCATCAAAACTTTTAGCTATTCACGAAGCACACATTAAAATATTTTCCGTTTTAAACCCAATAACCTCAAACACCCAAAATTCCATACACACATTTTAGCATACAAATGTAGAAAAACTACAAAATTCCAACAATCAGTAATGGAATCAACTCAGTGCTTCGGAATCTGCCCCTCCCCTCGCTCACTGCCCCGCATAATATTTTTTCAGAATTTACGATTCATTACTCTTGATCTCTCCTCTCGCACTTGACCCAGCATAATTTTGCCGTCATCATTTCATGCCAAAACGTCAAAATTCACAAAATTTGCCTGATTTAACCCATATTTTACATAAATTTATGCATTCTGCCACCTGCCTGATGATGGCTGCAATAAAGGCATGCAAGGATAAACTGCAAATGCAAAGCCTTTTAAGCGTAAAAGCTGATGCTGCTGTACATGAAATCTGCATACACAGGATTTACATTATTTTGCCACGAAAATAGTTCAATTTTGACAGGTGAATATAAACTGGTGCATTTTGCATTGAATTTTATGCCATTTGAGTGAATGGCGCTGAAGCTGAGGCTGGTGGTACTACATATATGCAATTCATGAATAAGTGATTACCTGAAAAACATAAGCGAATATGCGTGTGTATTTCAAGAATATTGTCAACACACTTATTTATGTAGATTTGAAGTAAAAAATCAGAAAAAATTTCAAACAAAAAGTGTTGAAAGATGATCAAATTTATGATATCCTCTGCTCACGCCAGTTACCAAGATTCCAAATTTTTTGTTTGAAAAAAAAATAATAATTTCAAAAGCATATGTCAGCATTGGTTTCCTATTTGAATCTATTTCCGGTATTGCAAATTTGGTGCAGTTCAACAGAGCTCCTTTAAACGAGTCGAATTGCATCAAAATTGTCATATCGAAAAAAATGCTAACTTAATCGCGTTGGCAATTAACCGATTCATTTTTGTTCTTAGTTTTTGCAGATTTCCTCTTAGCAAATTTGCAACGATAACCTTAAGTAAACTANACATTGGCCATGATGACAATTTTGGTACTAAAAACTGAAAGAAAACATGGCTTACCTCGTAAGGTGCTTACCTATTTTCCCAGTGGGAAGTGATTACCTGAAAAACATAAGCGAATATGCGTGTGTATTTCAAGAATATTGTCAACACACTTATTTATGTAGATTTGAAGTAAAAAATCAGAAAATATTTCAGAAAAAAAGTGTTGAAAGATGATCAAATTTATGATATCCTCTGCTCACGCCGTTTACCAAGATTCCAAATTTTTTGTTTGGAAAAATTTCATAAACATATGCCAGCATTGGTTTTCTATTTGAATCTATTTCTATTTCCAGTATGGCAGTTCCACAGAGCTCCTTTAAACGAGTCGAATTGCATCAAAATTGTCATATCGAAAAAATGCTGACTTATTCGCTTTGGCAACCGATTCATTTTTGATCTTAGTTTTTGTAGATTTCCTCTTAGCAAATTTGCAACGATAACCTTAAATAAACTCTTCACGGAAGAGCTCCCCTCTTAAATTTCTGTTATTTTAATTTCAATTTGATTTTATTTTTACAAAAGCATGAACAAATTAAATGAGCCCTCGAAAATCGTGNAGATTTCCTCTTAGCAAATTTGCAACGATAACCTTAAGTAAACTATTCACGGAAGAGCTCCCCTCTTAAATTTCTGTTATTTTAATTTCAATTTGATTTTATTTTTACAAAAACATGAACAAATTAAATGAGGCTTCGAAAATCGTGCTTGTCACGTTGTTAACAGCCAAACACACAAAAATTAAAAATCAACAANCACTTTATCAATTTAACACAAATCAATCGCAACAAGACGCAACAAAACAATAAACAAAAATTGTAAATAACCGATTGGAAAAAAACCAAATTCAAGTGTCGCGTTGTAAAACAGCAAAGAGATGTGTATACCTGAGATTAAAAAAAAAAAATACAAGAAATTTAAATATAAAATTTGTGGCCGTTAACTTAACTATTTTAAAGTGTAGTTAAATCATTAGCTAAACTTAACTACAGAAAAGTAAAAAAAAAATTTGTTAACAAAAAAAAAATACCCCATAAATAAAAGCACCTGAAACACATTTTTTTAAGCGTTGCGCAAAACTAGGTTAATAAGTGCGATGTTCGTAAACATACTTTTCATAAAAGCAAATTTTCAGATTCAGTAAATAATTTTTTTTTTAATATTTTTCTATGCCTTCAGCATATTTTTGCGAAATATCTGATCAGAATGATGAAAAAAATTTCAGAAACAATATTGCTTTGTTAAAGAATATTTTTTTCTTTTTTGTTAAACAAACTTTTTTGTGAAACTTTTTTTATTATTATTTTTTTTTTTGCTTGATATATATATTTGGTTGGAGGATGGTTCCGTGCGCAGAAGTGGAAAACTTTTGACTGCC
>NW_016189576.1:0-3911 GCF_001687245.7 Rhagoletis zephyria
AAGCAAAATTTAAATTATAGAAAAAAACGTAATGGCTTGGCGAATGAGACATTTTTCTTGTTGACACTAAACCAGTTTGAAATGAGATATAAAAATGTAGCCACTTTTCTTTTAACATTTTTCGCCAGTTATTCACGCCAAGTAAAGAAAGAATACTCTGCCCTCTGTCTTCATTTTGTGTTTGTGGGCGTCCTTGCTTTCGTTGCCTCCTAAGGGTATTTAGCCGAAAGATCTCTTCCCCAGAGCGACACCGTCCATGCGTATTCAAAGCCAATATAATTGCTCGAACTTGCGTAGAATAGTTCTTAAAAGATATTTGGATCGATCCAGAAGTTGCGCACAACGTCACTCCACACACCCGTATTAGTAAGTTAACCTATAACTCAAGTTTAAACATGGCCTCGCAGAGGCGTCTTCTTTTCGTGCTTTGAGCGCTTTTTAGTACATATGTATTTGTAACTGTCAGCAGCGACTCATTGACGATTACGTAACGAATTTCTATTGCAATATTTTTGGGGTTGTTTTTATATCTCGTTTCGTTCAGAATAAACCAATTAACGTCAGATAAAGCAATATCTTTACATATAGCATTACGTAGTGCTTGAACCAAAGCCAATTGTTAGCTCGATACTGTTCCATGGGGTATTGGTAAGTAGGCAGCAATGGAGAAGAAAACATTTCCAAAGAGAATAGAAAGCGTATATAGACTGTCAATGACCGGCATGACTGGGGCACTTAGGGCTAAACCAACGGCAGCACTCTACACCTTGTTGCATCTCTTGCCGGCAGACCTATCGACTCAGTATAGCGTCAACATTGCTTGGATGGATTGACTACGTGATCTTTGTGACGAACTTCGGAGCCACCATAGAGGTCGAAGGCAGCCGTGAGGCTATGAGAAGTGTTGGTTCTGTGAATGTGTACACAGACGGATCGAAGAAGAAGAAGTAGGGACGACATTCGTTTGCGCGTCAACAAATATTATAAGCTGCCAAACTATTACAGAATTTTCCAGGCGGAGGTATTGACCATAAAGAAGGCGGCGGAGCTACTGAATATCACTCCAGCAAATAAGCAGTTTAATCTCTATATAGACAGTCAGGCTTCGCTAAAGGCACTACTACCCCACATCACTTCCTGTAGAAGTATGGCGGAGTGCAGGACAGCTCTGAATTTGTTACATACCAATAGTGATATGCATTTGTACTGGGTATAAGGAAGCCAAAAGGTTTGCCAAAAGGAGAGGTACTGATAGAGGAGGTTCCGATTTCCCTCCAAGCGATTAAACGGGATCTCAATCTGTCTATGATCTAGACGGCGCAGATGGCGTGGTACAACACGCAAGGCTGAAAGATGTCCATGAATATGTGCAGAGCGTATGACATGAAGCTCACGAAGTTGCTCCTTTCCTTCAAGAGGCAGAACGCTAAGCTACTGGTAGGTTTTCTAACTGGAAATTTCCTGCTAGTATCTCACGATTTTAAACTGGTTCTCACTAACAATATGATCTGTAGAAGATGGAACGAAGGAGGAGACAGTGGAGCGTATTCTCTGCGAGTGTCCTACCCTTAGCAGATTGCGGGTTAGTCTGCTGCGAGCAGGTTTTCTACCTAATATGGAAGCCACCACTAAGGTAGGGTATAAAAAGATGTTCCAGTTTGCTAAAAGGACTGCAATTGTTCTTCAACATTACTCCTAATACGCAGTGGTTAGCTGTACAAAGTGTACGTAGCTTATCTGGTAACTCTATAGACTTAGGTGGTCTCTGCGAAGCCACGCAGTGGCTGGCCGGCAGACCTAACCTAACCTATGTATATATATTATACTTTAGTTGGGAGAATATATAAGATATTTTTTCGTAGAAAACTTTAACTCTTTAATAGAGTTAGCGCGTTAAAATGTTCTACATCGGGGATCACCAACCAAAGAAACACCAGATTTGCACTGTACGGCTTAGTTGGAATTTGGGGTAACTAAATAGGGTCACCATAAATACACATGGAATCATTCCGAAATTTGGTTTTCTTAACACATCTCATCACATGATAATAGCATGAAACTTACGACTCCTCACCGGGCGAGAGGCTACCGAAAATATGCAAAAACTGGCCCCCCCATTTTAACTCGACCTCACCCCATCGTAGAATTGGATCGAAGGCAGAGTGTTCGTGGCGCATCTTGTTCCGCCTCTGCCTGACTTCGTTTTATCGGCGCAGAAGTAGAATCGACCTTCTGAGCACAAGCTCCCGCCGCACAGTGTTTCGACTATATGCAGGCAGATGGAAATAATAGTACACCTGCACCGATTTCACAGAAACTTGACATGTGCTCTAGTATTACTTAGAAATAGAGGATTATGAAATTTTGTAAAGATAGAATAATTGCCACGCCCTCTACTCTTTGGGCGGAAAAACGAAATTTCATCCGATTTCGATGAAATTTAGTTTGTAGTCTTTAATTTATTATAAATAAATATAAAAATATAAATAAATATAAATATAGGTCAAATAGAGTTAGAAGCCATCTATGGTTCAACAGCGATATAAAAAGATCAATTTACAATCGGAATAAAGCGTATACAAAATGGAAGAAATCCAAGTCTGAGAACAGTTATAATGAGTATAAAACCATAAGAAGGGATGTAACCAAAGCTATTAAGTCACAAAAATTAAAATACTATGAACAAAAATTTAGCTCTGCCATAGGTTTTAAGCAGACATGGAAGCATATTCGCGAAATCGGCATTGCCAATAAAAACAATTTGAGCAATGAATCAATAGATGTGAATGAGCTCAATGAGAAATTGATCCAAGTATTCGTTAATAGCAATAATAACATTTGTTATGATCGTTATAATGTCACTAAGAATATCTCTGTGCCTGGTTTCTGTTTCAGTTGTGTTGATGATTGTGTAGTCGTCCAGTCTATAATTAGTATTAAATCTAATGCCATGGGTATTGGTGGTGTGCATCCAAAATTCCTTAAGTGCTTACTTCCCAATATTTTGACTTATATTACTTACGCATTTAATACTATTCTGACCACGCCTACCTTTCCAAGCTGCTGGATNGGCCGCACCAATCGGATTTTAGAACAAATAGAAGTTGCATTACAGCCCTCGTAAAAGTCTCGGACGACATCAGGCTAAATATTGACCACAATCACGTAACACTTTTAACTCTGCTTCATCTCTCGAAAGCACTGTTTGACACTGTTGACCATACACTAATATGCTTAAAACTTGACCACCTGTTTAATCTCACAACGTTGGCAGTAAACCTAGTACATTCCTATCTTCTTGACCGTTCTCAATCAGTAAGTGTACGTGAAAGTGTTTCTAACTCCCTGCCTATTGCTGATGGTGTTACGCAAGGATCAATTCTTGGTCCTTTACTGTTCGGGTTGTATATTAATGATCTTCCAGCTATGTTAAAATATAGTAATATCCATGCTTACGCAGACGATGTCCAACTGTATATTAGTTGTCCCCTGTGTCCGTCAACACATGTATAACTCACTTAAATAGTGACTTAAATTCTGCTAAAGACTCTGTTCCCATCGACTGGATTACTGTGCGCCACAAGAAAGTGTCTAAGTTTAAGAATACAGTTGTTGGTCAGAATATGTAACTGAACGAGATGTTAATCTTAATAAAAAGTGTTTGCATATTTCTTCAGGTAAAACGTCTGTTAACGAAGAGGATATAATTGCCTATGCTGTTAAACATTCTGGCATTTCCAGTAATTGTTTGTCATGCTATAAACTTGTTAAAAAGAGCAATGCCTGGAAAATTTGAAGAGTATAAACTTTAAACCAGGGTACGAAATTAAACTATATTGTACGTTACTATTTCCTTTCGTTCATTACTTCAACAGTTCGGTACAATACGAAAACAAAACGGCTGAGTTCAC
>NW_016189577.1:0-3911 GCF_001687245.7 Rhagoletis zephyria
GTATATATATAGTATAGTAAATATAGAGAAATTTCTTTCGATTTAAGTTGTTGAACAGTATGAATATCTAAAACTCGCGATTAATCCCGGGGTCCCGTGATTGTGATAACGACATCCTGAAAATCACCGGGATCGGAAAAAGCTGAAAAATTAACATCCCCATTATATACATACATACATACTCGTGTAAAACATAAAACAATTTTTCTTTTGAGGGTGATTCCACTGTCACTTCGGACTAGTAGCATTTTTTGCAGAGATATGTTTGAGCATGTAATACATACATACATGTAATATAACAAGTAATTTGTAAGAAAAGAGCGCAACCGACTTCAATTCCCATATAAAATTTATCAAAATCGGTACTACGTGGCCCAAAGTTATGCGGCAACCTCATGATATTTTTAAAGTCGTTTAAAAAGCAGAAACATGTGATAATAGCAATGCTGCAATGCTGGTAGAGCTCACTTTATTATTATTCCAAATATGTATATATACATATGTATTTACAAAATAAAAAATAGGGGTCAATGATCGCCAATTATACCAAAAATAGAATTAATGAAATCGGTTATGTGGCCCAAAGGGAAGTAGTAACATACATAAAAAAATATTTCGACGAACTGATAACCTTCTCCTTTTTGAAGCCGGTTATTAATAAAAGTAACAGAATTTATGTAAATATTGATACAAATTTGTAGGAATGCACACACGTGCATAGCACTGGGTTGGGCCCCATACAGAAAACTTTGCAATTATCCACTTAGTTTGAAAGCTTATTTTGGGAGGATTTTGGGGACATACACATCCCAATTCTAAATAATTCCAGGGAGTTTGTTTTCCGCAAAATTTCCCGAGACTGACGATAATTAACTCCCAGGGAGTAGCAATTTCCCCGAAAATTTGGTAGGAGAAAATTCGAATTCCTCAGGGAATTTTTATTCATGATAGGAGGAAAGGGAAAAGAGAGAAAACTCCCAGGGAGTTTATGTTGGGAATCGAGCTGACAATTTTTGTACCGGGCGTATCAAAACAACACCAAGTAGCAAACTTTTTTTCTAGCTTTTTATATTTATGTTTCGATTTGACATTGTTGGAAAGATATTTTTGGGCCCTAAACTACTTTCTAAGAATTCATCTACCTAGAGTAGCTCCTTAGCCTACTACATTCTAATACGTAACTCATTTTCTACCCCACTTCATAAGACATAGGTAGAACTTCACTCTATATGCATACAATTATATATAATTTAGCAATCGATATATCCTTTCCTCGGAAAGCGTAAAACCAGATCAATGAAGAGAAACTTTACAGCGACTTGAAATTTCTATTTCAACCGAACTTAATGCTGATGCTGATAGATAACTCATACGCCGTGGCAGACGAGTATTTTACACTGTAAGGCAGGTAATCAAGCTAGCAAAGTGCTCATGAATTGGAATCAATGCTGGTAGATCACAAATCCTTTACATGTCCGCTGCAGTTGATGTAAATGGAGACCTATGATCGTCCACCTTTGCATCAAAAGGGTGCTTGTTGTCAGCATTGAAACTATAACTATATTTAATTGTTTTGGCATAGCACGTGGAAAAAGCTTTGTATTGTGCAGAATGGGGTGTGTCTTGCCGCCAGTGTGATTTAGATGCCTCTTACGGTCTTTCTACAATGTTCATACTATTTGACATGCATATATGTACTTTCCCTTATTTTTACTTCAGGAGTCAACAAAATATTTTTTTTCTTAATAAAGCATACTTCAAAGAATTAAAATAATTTTAACATATTTGAGAAATTTTCCTTAACAAAGGTAACTAAACTATAAACAACAAACATTAAATTTAGAATGTATTTAAAGGAATTTTACCTTCGATAAATAAGCATAAGTTAGATGCTTTTTTTGCTTTGCAAACTTCTGAGATCAATTAGTTCATTCCAAGAAATTGTCTATCAATAAAGTATTGTTCGTTTATGAATTACCGACAACAATAAGTAAATCAAAGTCAAAAGCATGCCATACAACAATAGCATCCTAAATAATGGGTTAATTTATCAGGCGGTTTGAGATTACGGAAATTATTAACTTCATACAAAATAGTAAGAAAGACAAAGAAAGCTTCATAATTATATAAAACCGGATGATTAAACGAAGTTAGTATACACGCACAGGGAAATGGCATTTCAAACCAGATAGAACAATGAAATTACTAATCTTGTTTCTAATCAAAATCAAAAAGTTTATTAAATATAAAGTATACTTTGCCCCAACTATACGTATACGTGATTCTGCACAACAAATTCCAGGCATATACAAATGACAATAGTCAGTAATGTTATAAATTAAGTAGAAATGCTAATTAACTTACACAAACTCAAAGATTATTTCTGGTATGTTAGCTAATGGCGTTCATGCCTATGCTGTTTATCGTACGTATGTATGTATTATACGTTAAACTTAGTCGCTGTTGTATGCAAGAAAATAAAAGTTATTCGATGGCATTGAAATAATCATATTGTGTACTCTATTCTTCAGGAAAAATTATTAAGCTGCAAAAATTCTGAGAATTTATCAGTATTCGCTCTCAAAGAGGGAAAATATTCACACAAATATGAGAACGGCGCATCGCTTCTACAGTTGCCACAATGGTTCATTTGCCAATTTATTTCTGGTCGGTGCATTGCCCTCAATTTGGCAATTTTTACAATTGAATACTTTTGGGTAGGAAAAATCGTTTTGAAATATAAATGAATTATATTTATGGGAATGAATAAGTTGTACTTCTCAAAATTATTAGTGTTAGCATATCTAAAAAAAATTTATTAGATATACATAGCAACAAATGTATTGTTCAGTCTCTTATCGGGAACCTAAATTAACGAAATTTGTTGCCACAAGTGGTTGTCGATAAGATGCATACCAAAATATAAATAACAAACCAATGCATTGGTCCTTAGGGTATTCGATTGTTTGCATCTGAACCATCTGCACATACTAAGAATAGCGATAAGCACTGCATTCTCCCTTCTAACAGCATAACGGTTGACGCAATTATGCATTTATTGGTATATGCTTTTCATATGTAATACTTGTGTACATCGGCGTAGCCAGAATGAAATTTAGGGGGGGGGGGGTTCGACCCTATTAAGCTGGCATTTCAGGGTACTATTTTATATATATATAAGGAAAGTTTGAAAGTGAGGGGGGGGGGGGGGGGGCTCGAGTACCCCCCGCCTCTACCTGGCTACGCCCACGCTTGTGTAAATTTTTATGTAAATACGTACATATATTGTACACATACAAATTAAAAACGCTTTTCATTTGAACATCTATTGTAAGTAATAAGACCCTAAATAAATAAGTATGTATACATTTTGAGTATATTATTTATGATATTGTTCAAGTGGACTGCATTGCCTTGGTTTAGCTCGCGATCGTACATGCTGACAACTAAGTAATAGGGGTTGGTTGTATTAGAGTTAAGTATATGTTTGTAGGATAAGTGATAATTTATGTATTTAGATTAAGGTTTTATATAATATATAAATAAAGGTTCTGGGAAACCAGAAGTCGGTCTTGTGCGAAATTATCTCCACGTGTGTGTTCATTATAAACTTTAATAGTGTACATGAGGGGCGAACGCAGGTAGGGGTTTCGGGGGTTCAAACCCCTCCCGAAATGCCTGCTGAAAATTTAAAGAAATTTCTCTCTTTGTATTTAGTTAATTACGTAAACAAAAGCAATACTGTTTTTATTTCCGTAAAAGTTTGTAGGAATTTTCAACTATTCGCAAAAATCTGCAAATAAAGAACAAACCGAGGTGAATGAGCACAAGCTTGGAAGCATACCCGGACTAAATATTGATTTTGATAGATAACTCATACGCCATGACATTTTAACGATATACATTTTCGA
>NW_016189579.1:0-3911 GCF_001687245.7 Rhagoletis zephyria
AATTACAAAAAGGAAGCAATTAATTGGAAAGAGAAATTAAAAATTAAAAGGAAATATTACAAAAATTCTGTTCCTAAAACAAAATCGAAAAATAAAAAAAAATAAACCAAAAACAATAATTAAAGTTAAAAAAAAAATTAAAAAAGTATTTAAAAATTAAGTAATTAAACTAAACGAAGAATAAAAATTTAAGGCATAAAGGTAAAATTTAAATATTTGATAAAACAAAATATAGAAAAGAATAACATAGAAATAGAAAAAGAGTAACATCCAAAAATGAAATAAAGATAACAATTACATAAAAATATACGTACTTTTAAAAATTAAATAAAATAAAAAAATTGTATTTTTCTTTATAAAAAAATAAGATCTAAAAATTAAAAGAACATTAGTTTAAAAATGAAACAAACTAAGTAATAAAAGAAAAAACCGCAGCTCTAGGACTCGAACTCGGCGACACGCTTGTGCTTTGCTCAATCAGCCATTGCGACTGTTGGAGCGACGCGAGCTAAATCAAATACAAGTGCTTTGTCTTACGAGTGATGAATGAGAGAGCTTTTTTCTAATATAAGACTTTTGTGTTAGTGCACGTGAGCTCACTTTTTTTGTGAATATGGTACAATAATATTTGGACTACCAAATGGCGTTATCACCAAAACCTGTAATCGCCTGGATTTTTTTAAAAGCTTCATTGAAAAGGGTTTTCTTAAAAAAATGTATGTAACCAAATTAAAATAATTAAGTTTAGTTGGAAGTCAAAAAGTTTATAATCTCCAGGAAATGCATGTTTAAACATAGAAATTTATTTGTTTAACCAAATTTGTATGGACAATCTTCTAACTTTGGTAACAACATATGCCAAAAGTACCCATCATTTTAATATATTTTACTTATTTTATAATCGCATGGATATCCCATGTCCTGTAAGAAATTTACATTAAAATTAAAAAAAAAAATTTACTTACTTATTTTTTCTTATTCTTATAAGTAGTTCACTGAAGAATTTCAGAAATATTATTTGCGATGTATTAGCATAAGTAAATATGTACTAGGGATATGACACGTACATATATGTATGTATATATATGCATATTTATGTATGTTTATATTCACGTTTGCATTGACTTTCCAGTTCTTCAAAAAGATTTAAGGCCTTCTATAAATAACAAACATTTACATGATAAGTTTTCCCATAAATAGTTATGGAAATATGAGTGTACGTGACAAAACGTAAAGTTTGTATCTATGTATATATTTATCCACATACTCGTACATACATATGGTCGAGTATTTACGTACATTTCTTGCTTGTAAGTGAATGTTATGTTGACTCGCTTAAATACAATAGGTGATTTATTTATTTTAACTACTTTCTTAAATGGAATATAAATATCACAGGGCATCCATTGTAAACGTTACTAGATTAACTCTAGCCATATAAATTTGCAAACGTAAAAATGCCTCTGTCTTTAGTTGTTATGAGCTCACTTAGGTACAAACGATTTTGTTGAAGCTATGAACTTTGTCGATGGTTTTATTTCCAGCGATGTTGAAAATACTTGTAATTTGCTATAGAAATTACAATATCAATTTTTTAGTTTGCCGTTGCAACGTTGCAACTACAATAATACTGGATCACATTGTTTTTTTTTTGGTCACCGGGTGACACTATCCCATACTAATGTCGAATTACTCGGCGACGGAGACCCTTAATTTAGTCGGTGAAACGCTGCGAGCTGATTACCTAATTTCGAATGCAGCTGATTTCGAATTCCTGATATTTAACTTAGTGTTAGTTAAGAAGTGCGAGCCAAAATGCTTCCATCCTAGCCTCGCGAAGGTTTGACAGTCTAAAAGAAAGTGTGGAGACGATTCCATCTCATCCTCCTCTTGACAGTTGATACAAAAGGTTTCAGTTGAAATTTCTGGTCTTACCGCATTAATACCAAACGCACAATGACCTGTCATAATCCCTATCACTTGTTCTTGAGAGGTAACGTATTTTTCGGCATCTTTAAGGGGTAATGGGATCGGCCGCTGTAGTCTAGTGGTAAGCAGTGCGCGCTTCCACTCCGCAGCAGCTGGGTTCAAGCCCTGGTCAAAGCAACATCGCAAAAAAAATATAGAAAAAAGGTTTTTTCTTAACAGCGGTCGTCCCTCGGCAGGCAATGGCAAACTTCCGAGTGCATTTCTGCCAGGAACAACAGCTTCTCATAAAAATACAATCGCCGTTCGGAGTCGACGTAAAACTGTAGGTCCCTCCGCTATGACAACATCAAGGCGCACGCCACAAATCGGAGGAGAAGCTCGGCCAAACACTAACATATGTGTAAGCGCCAATCTATTATTATTATATTATTTAAGAGGTAACGATGGGTCACTCGTATCTTTCGCTGCAAAAAGTATTTTTAAGTGCTCTATAAAACCATTTGCTGCAGCACTCGAGGGAAGACCCACAACAGGTATCTTGTACTTCCTGGTAAAAAAGACTAGTTCCGTCTTTCTGGGATTTGCTACGAGGCCGCCGTTGATCGCCCACCTAGTTACCTGGTTCACGTAACCTTGTGTCAGATTAAAATGAGTGTCTAGAAATAGGCCCTTAACCAGAGGTTTCACATCATCTACGTAGGCGATCACCCAACAACCCACTATTTCCAGCTCCTCTAGGAGGTCGTTTACAACTACAATCCAGAGCAGGGGAGAGAAAACCAGCTTGCGTAGTGCCCCTATTGACTCTGCGCTGAGTGCAGGCGCTCCCCCACTCCACCGTGACAGTTCTGTCACGAAGTAAGCTATAGATGAGCCTTATTAGGTTGGTTTCAATCCTCAGATTATGAGTACACTTGACTATTGCCTCTGGAGTGATATTGTTGAAGTCGATATCGAGAAAGGCCCCCACTGCATAATCTTTATGCACTTTACCAATATATTCGCAGGGGGTAACCACCGACCTTTGTTTTCATTTCTTATGTACAGGTCTATCACACTCTCTAGCATTTTTAGACAAAACGAAGACAGACTGATAAGCCTAAAATCCCTGGGGGAAACATGAGAGCCTTTTCCGGCCTTCGCTATGAACGCAACACTGACTACCCTCCAAACCTTGCGGATATACCCAGTCCCAATGCACAACGGACACCAGTACAAACATATCCTGTTGATTTGAATTCAATTGGTTCAGTAATTTTCGAGTCTTTGAATGACGTTATAAGTAGTATTTGTACTCCTTTCAAGTACCCTTAATAATCTGTTTTATCAATATCTTGAAGATTCAGATACATTCAACATCTTTTACAATGACTTCTTCATTCAAATTACTCCCCAGGTCGAAGGGGCCACTAAATATAATTCTTCATTCTCTCTCATGGCTATAAGTGCGTTACGGGATACCGCAATAGACATACTAATGAAAAATGCTGCAATTTAATTAAATACGAAACAGGGTCACGTACTCTGCGTTCACCTACATATGTATGTACATTAGGGCGGGTCGAAAATCTAATTTTTCTCAAATCCCTTGGTAATAGTGAAAATATATTGTATCATGAAGTCAACAACAAGCCTGCGAAATATTNTGGGTCACGTACTCTGCGTTCACCTACATATGTATGTACATTAGGGCGGGTCGAAAATCTAATTTTTCTCAAATCCCTTGGTAATAGTGAAAATATATTGTATCATGAAGTCAACAACAAGCCTGCGAAATATTAGTCTTTCATTTTAATTGTAAGAGCCCGCGCCTCGACCGCCAAGTGACCCACAGCACACTAATCGAATAAGACCAATTCTTGTTAAAAATGCTGGGTGTAGCCAAAAATTTTGGTGCAAATTATTAGATAATGAATCTTTTAAAAGATAAAGACAAGTATCATTTCGCGCAGCCCTTTATCTTATCGTTAATCTCAAACTCA
>NW_016189580.1:0-3911 GCF_001687245.7 Rhagoletis zephyria
CATATCGCTAGCTTAGAGTGAAAAGTTGCTAAGTCCACTTTTTATGAAAACTCATATTTTGATATAGGAGGCTAGAGCAATTGAAAACGCATCGTTTCGAAAATTATAAAGGTACTTGTTTTATTTTTTCCTCTTCATAAGCAATAAAAGGAAAATTTGCTAAGTCCAAAAGAAGCACCACAAATCCGATAAGGCGGAAATAATACGACATCTTTTAATAAATATCGAATCCTTCTGATTCTTATGGAGGTTTGCTTTGCTTTAAACGCGCAAAATGTTTGACTCAAAGTCTTGTGAAATAATTAAAGAAAATGGCTATAGGCAGATTTTTTCCTCTCCTGTAAAATTTTTAAAATGGGACTTAGCAACTTTTCTTTCTAAGCTAGCGATATGTATCTACATATCTAAATAAATAAATATTGTGACAAATTTTCAAATACTTACTTACTATTTGAGACAGTGTGAACGATAAATTACACAGCGCAAAAAAAAATTTAAAAAAATTTTTGCGCGGCAAATGTTAAAGCAAATGTTTGATAGTTTTTTATGCTGATTACGAATTTGTGGATAAAAAGTTTCCATTTGCTCCAGATTTTGAGAAAAACGTGGTCCAATTATCAAAAAATCGCGTTTTTGGGAATGTTTGAGAAACTCTCACGAAAAAAGAAAACGTGATAGAACCTGCCACTTAGGCTTAAAGCCAAAACTTTCGACTACAATCTCGGAAAATATCATTCCTGTCTCTTTCTAAATACTTCATTAACTACCAATAGTCAGAGGAGAAGAGATATGGGCATTTCCTGCGTTACAAGCGTTCAATGCGGAGACATTTTTCAATCATAAAAATATTAATAGGCTTTGGATCAGAAAATTTTTTGTCTTAAATTCTTATAATTGTCATCCATCCAACACAAGTAAAACAAAGTTCCCATGAATAGCATCTTGCCAGTTTAGGGCCATTTTAAGTTGCTGTTCAAACGTTCCTAAAATCAACCTCAAACAATCTGTATAAAATTCTGGGTATCTTATTGCTGGCCATCGCGTAAATTTTGACAATTATGCGTTCAAAATTATTTGCTTTAACAATAAAATGATTTAAAGCATATTGAATTTTTTTTTTATATAAATACCTGCTGGTTACTTGAAAAATTTTGAAAGTAGGCGTAAACATACATAAGTACACTAATTTATGTTTTTCTTATTTTTTCTGGTTTTAAGCATCCATACTCCATTACATAAATACACTGACCAAACTTTCCTCATTAATACAGATTTACGAATTTAAACTAGCGAAAATTTTGCAAAACTGGTATGAATTAATTCGCGAATAATCGCTAATTAAAAAAAAAAAAAAACGAAGGATATATTCGAAGTCAGCCCTAATATATCCTAGAAATATGAACGCCGCCCAGAAAAGCTATGCTGCAAATGATTTGGTGTCATCAACACTAAGTTAGGAATCTTTCTTAGTAGCTCTATGTGGTAAAGATTAACGAATCGATATGGATGCTAAAAATCAATTAATCGAATCCTTTAACATCGATATTTTGTTTGCCTTGCTTTATCAAGTCAGGTCGATATCTCCTGATTAATGTGTCATGATGGGTATATGCACATACATATGTAAGTATCGACTATCAAAATTTTAACGAAATTTAAGAGGCATTCTTAAAACTCTGAACGTATTTTCAATACACACCCATACAGGCATACCAGCATATATGTATGTATGTACATAAATGCTTGTTTAATACGCGTGTTATTTTTGGCGCGCGACATTTTTGTGATCGCTTTCCGTTGTGTCACGCTATTCGCTTAACGCTGGCGGAAATGTCGTTGCGATCTAGATTTGGATTTTTAATTTTAACGATTTCAAAGCACACTAATACGTATTTACATATATACACACAGTCTCATTTAAGCTTACCCTGCAGGAAAAGGTACTGGTTGTAAACTCGGAAACTATTAGCTTGCTTTGCTGCTCGTTTAGTTCGTTCCCACTCTTTTTTCATACGAGAAAGTGTTATTTTTTAAGTGGCAAGGTCCTAAGAAATCTCAATTTGCCAGCTATGCATATTTCCGGATAACATTGAAACCCGTTTTAGCTGGTAGACACAAGAAACACAGCGACCTGAAAGATATTTTGCATCTGTAAAGAAAATTCATAGCTCAAGATGCCCAGGACACCTTTGGCTTCCTTATTGAATCCAAAAAGGGTATTGCTAGGTGAATTCTTTATTACAAAGTGTTCGACTCTTGGAGCTGTAAAATGGAACAATTTTTGTCTGGCCAAAACCGGACAATCAATATGAATGTGTACCGAAGTCTCATAATCTTCATGGCGGAATCAACATTCTAGCTCAGCGATTACACTTATTCGGTGCATATGAAATCGTAGTCGGTTGTGACTAGTTAATTAAAGAAAGAGTAGCGCAAGAGCTTGGGATTGTACCAGATTCAAAAATCACTGCCCCTGCTCTGTCCTCCTTTGCATAAATGCACGTATCTGGAAGCAAAGGCAGGGAGCCCTTTTGGCTATCTTCGCGATCAGGGATTTTCACTAGGAGCTTTCTGCCAAAGCAGATATTGTTAGTAATATCGAGTCCTAACCGCCAATGCATCTATTTTTACATCAAAAAGAAAAATTTGAAAAAAATTTTGCTTACGTTATTTTGCCGGTTAGGGCTCATCTGTTCAGGGAAATCTGGCCAAGTTGCAAGTCAATTGAAAGACATTAAATAAGGTAGCTTGAAAGATTTAGTTTACTCTTGTACGGAAGTCTTACAAAAAAAAGCTCCCCCATCAACTTGCATGGTGAAAAGCTCTTTTGACTAGAGCTCTTGTTAGTCGGCTAGTCGATAAATAAAAATAGTGTTTTATTAGTTTAGTCTAATTTTTAGGAACTTATATTATTAATGAATTTTTTTAAATTAAATTTTTTTTCAATTAGATTTTATTTTTGTTTAAGAAAAATTTGTTTTTAAGTTCATTTAATTTTTAGAAAACTATTTTAATTATTTTTTCGTTATTTAAAAATTCTGCTTTAATTTTTGATTTTTATTGTTTTAAAAGGGAAAATATGTTGTTTTTTATTCAATTTAATTTTTCAATTAGTCTTTCGAAGAGAGAAAGAAGCTTTCAAGATACATACATAGTTGCCAGACTTGCCCTAGTAGAAATTCGCATATTCCTAACTCTGGTAAATATCTGCCCAACAAGATCTGCATTAAGCTTTTTTGTAAAGTAACATTACAAAGCAATCACAAAGAACTGATACATAGTGCATTACATTAGAATTGTCTAAGTAGAGAACTTTGACAGAATATTATTTGAGATTTGTTAATGTCTATTTAATTTTTTTATTTTTTTGTAGAAAATTTGTACTACAGTCCTTGGCAGTGGCATGGAGCGATACTCAGTTGAACAACGCGTAAAAGTGATCCATGCGTTGATGCCGATTTTTCGCCGAGGATACATTAACATGTAAATCGGCAAGAGAAAACTATGCACCCACGACGAGTCACTGTTTGATGTGGTTTTAGGTTGTTACAGGGAATGGGGACCGTTATGGTGACATCATAAAAACCTGTTTATGGCCTGAATTAGATGACATGGACTTGGACAATATGCGGTTTCAACAGAACCTCTTGTGTCCCTCTTGCCACCGAGCGAATGAAACAACATCCTTATTGCGAACAATTGCGGTCTTATTGTGTCACCCTATATGTATAACAATATTTTATTTCTTAGACTACCAGTATTATTGGTCTACTTAAAAACCAACAATTCTTATGGTTGTCATTATTTGGCAATTAGCCCCAACTTTCCTGCAGGGTACCATATGCAAGTATGTATTTGTGTATGTATATCTACAATGAGTGTACTTACTTCTGTTGCATACAAATTTACGA
>NW_016189582.1:0-3910 GCF_001687245.7 Rhagoletis zephyria
TTTCAAATATCGAACAACAATAGTCAAACATACACACATACATATAATGCCAATAAAGAAAACGCAAATACATTCATATATACTTAGTTATATTTAGCATTTGTGTAGAGAAAAAACCAACAAGGTGCTATCCGGCGCAAGAAAATACAGATTTGGTTTGTGCCTATAAGAAAACGGAATTCCACCCAAGAATCAGGTAGGCGCTCGAAATGGAGAATTCTTTTAGCAGAATCTCGCCTAAATGGTAAGTAAAATAATTTTTAGGGATAACAACTATTATACATTTGTATATACCCTTGTAGTCAGCTGATTAAGTTAAGTGAATTTTTTTGGCTATTTTTCTTTTTTATATTTAATGTTCCATTCATATTTCAAAAATTATAAAAACCCAACAAACTTTAAGAATTACACTCAAAAATATTAAACTCTTGTAATGCACTATTATGTACTATTAAATTTTTGTAGGTTAAAGTGGAAATTTCAAGACACTGGGAAATCGCGTTGATTTTTAATAATTTTTTTGGTTAAGGGTGTTGTGCATTTTTTTCAACATAAAGTATGCTCGACGTGTCTAGCAGCGTCATCACAAAAAAAAAAAAATAGATTAAAAATCAAAGATTTTCCAGCGTCTTGAAACTTGCACTTTAACCTTAATTTATTTGGTGTAATTGGTAATAGTGCTGGATATGTAATATGCTAGATTTTTATAAAAAAAAATTATCAACATTAAATAAACAAAAGAAAAATAGGCAAAACTGGTCAAAATGTCGTTCAAAGTTTATGCATGCTGAGTTGGTTGCTGAAAATGAGGCGGAATTAAAAGACCTTACATATTTTAAATGAATTCACAAAAAAAAAACGCGAAAACTTATTATAGTTTAATTTTTATATGTTTAAAGTACTATAAATAAATTGGAATATCTAGAAAATTTTCCCCCCTCTCTCCATCCCCTTTGTGATAGGCTAGCTACGCCCTTGGAAATACTCCTTTTTTAGTTTTCAGGGCGATGCGACTTTTTTTAAAGCTGATACCCTAACTAATATGATGTGTGAAGGATTTTATAAGAAAGGCATTTTTAGGCATCGGCAACGCGTTCCGAAAGCGCTCTAAAATCAAACATTTTGTATGGAGCATTTTCATTATGCTTCATATAACCTACAATGTTTTTTACCTTTGCTTGGGCTATGGGGCTTTTAATAAAATCGGCTGCGTTAAAATAAAAATAAAAAATTATTATAAGAAATTTGATACATATTTAATTTTAAAATTAGACTTTTTTCATAAAAATGAAAGTGTCTTGAAAGAACTACTCAAACTTGATAGTTGAGCCAGATCTGCCAAAAGTTTCTGCATACATAAGAGTACGTATAAATAGCATAAAATCGCTGAGAGAACTTTGTCGGAAGAAAGTTCGCTGTCAAAATTAAAACACACTGCAGTATATCAGATTGCACACAACCAAAGCGACGACGAAGTTCGTCTGACGAAATTCGACGAGAATAGCTTTATTTTTAATTTTGCCGCTGCTGCCGGTCACAAAATCAGCTCTCATTAGAAAAGTAGCTTTGTTTCTCCACTTTTCTAGCGGATAATTATCAGCAAGAATCAGAATGGCTAAATTCGGTGATTCATCTTTTCGCTTTTATATTATTAAATTTTTATTTGCCATTTAGCTGATGCGAATTTCGTTTCAGTTCTATTTTACTGGACGAAATGTTGCGAAATTCAAAGCTGAACTTCAGTGACCGAATTGTAGTTTTTATAAAAAAAAAAATTCTATCTGTTGAAGGGAACTAGTGCGTACTTCGAAGCTCTCTTATAAATATGTGCAGCAGTGGAGAAAGCTTAAAAAGCTCTGCTCTCGGGCTACGTTTTGGACATCGCTGTACTACATAGTGATGTTTATAACTTGAAATATGCAAGTCTGAGGAATATGATTGCATTCCAAAAGGCATAAGCAGCGCTCTTTTGTGATGAGGATGTTTATTGCATTTTTTGAGAAATCGGTCTACACAGTAAATACTATATTTATTTTGACAGTACATATATATGTAAATATTTTTGTTTTTGTCTTTATTTGAAGTTACTGCTACTTTTTAATGCGTAAATTTCACTTCCGTCAATTATTGCATTAAAACTTTTCGTACCTTGTAACTACATACAGTCACTCAAACAAATGACCAGGTGTTGATTTTTTTTTTAAATATCCGTAATATTACTATTTTTCTATAAAAATACCGTCCAAGCTTTAACCAAAGCCACATAAATCACAGTTTCGAACTTTATACAAAATTTAGAAAAAAATCAACAAATTTTCATAAAAATTTCAACTTTTTAATCTGAATCTTTAGAACATTTTTGGGTATGCAGTTTATAGCCCAGACAATTTTAATCTAATGAAGTGCAAGTTTCGTCCGGCTAAAAAATAGCGCTGATTTTTGAGATTTTTTTTGGAGACTGCTTTTGCGTTTTTTTTTTTTATATATATAACAAGTGCAATTTAAAAGCAACAACCAACAACAATTTGTTGGTAACGGTCTCCCGCACCTTTATAATAGGAAATTCTTGATTATATTGAAAAAAGTTCAAAAATCCGTCACCAAAAAAGATTTCTCAAAAATCAATGGGATTTTTTAGCGGTTTGAAACTTGCACTTCATTAGAGTAATTGCTCTAGAGATTCAGATTAAAAAGTAGAAATTTTGATGAAAATTTTGAAACTGTGATTCTTATGGTTTTTGTTAAAGGACGGTATTTAAAAAAAAAGAACAAAACAAAATTTAGCTCGAAAAATATTACGAATGTTTAAAAAAAACCAACACGTGGTCATTTGTTTGAGTCACTGTACATATGTAGTATATACATATGTAGTATGCCGTAACAAGGGAGACAACTCATGTGGTTAACAACAGTCATAAGACCTTAAGCAACTGGTAAGTCAAATTCCAATACGTGTGAAAGATTAGCCAAGTAAGTACGTACATATATACTCTACTTCAAAAAAACATGTGGCAATTTTTACCATAGTCTTCTTGGTACCTTAGACATACTTTTTTCGGATGCTTACTTTTGAAGTTGCTTTGGTTGAAATCATAACATTTAAAAATACATACATATTTACATGAATTTTGCACCAACTGCTGTAAATAAACGCCACTTATTTAAATAACAAAAAAAAAAGAAACAGTTGCAACATTATTTAAAATTAACGAGTATTTCGGCGGACTAAATTAATGCCCTCTTTTTCGAACCCTTCACGAATGACTTCAATCTCTGTCACATTTATCAACATAATTACATACATAAGTACACATGCATATATGTAAATATATACAACGCATACAACACAGACGATATTAATGAGAAAATTGCGGTACTTACTTGTTTGTTAATGATGTTGATGCACTTTCCGCGATTCTTTGGCGTTATCGCAGTTGGAAGACAAAGAATGAATTTCGTCGTCGTGCAGTTAACTTTTTGGCGGTGTGGCATGGAGCAAACAATCAAAAAGTAAGCAAAAGGGCTGGACACAGGACAGTGCAAGTTTGTACACATATATATATATGTATATACACACATACATCTACATATACACTGCATGATCATATATGTATTTGAACACCGTTCAGCCTTTGCTAAAAGTGAGCAATAAAGTACATAAGTGGCTTGAGGTTGAACGCCCACTTGCAGCAGAGTACGGCATGCAGAAAAACAGTCAACTTTAAATGTCTACATACGTACACACACATGTTTTCGTCCAAACATTCATAGTACATATAACTACATATAAGCCGCTCCCGTCTCTTGAACTGCGGACAATGGCGACGTGGCATTGCGAGATCACCGGTTGGCGTAGTAGTCAGTCGTACATTAGCGAAAGTTGCAACGGCGGCTGTAGGGGACTATGTAT
>NW_016189583.1:0-3910 GCF_001687245.7 Rhagoletis zephyria
TGTTAGCGGTACATAATGATGTGCCGATTACAACACAAGAAGTAATTGATAAAATTTGTGTTAAGCAACGAAATTTAAAAATCGCTTTATAAGGCCCTGAGCCAATTGATAGAAAATAGAAAATTTTGACGGATCAAAGTAAAAATTTGACACTTCTCGTGGTGAATACGAACGTCAAAATTTTACCTAGCTCATGGGGCAGCTTATAACCATGTATACACATAATATTGTTTGGCGGTAATAAGGAGTGAACATGAAAATGAAAGCTGAAACAGCATAAAAAAAGCGTACGTTACTTGCAAATTATAAAATAAATATAAATTTTAAGAATTTCAGCAACACACAAAAATAAAGCTTTCGCACGAGCGTTTGTTTGGTTTTTGAACTGTCAAAATTTTACTCTGCTTTTGGCACAGCAAAATTCATTTTATTTGTACACCATAGCAAATTTTTCCACCCCGTCTCACCACGGAGAAAAAAGTTACCGATTGGCACAGGGCCTAAGTAATGAGATTTTGTAGACTTGTACATAAATAAATGTAAATAGATACGCGTAAATATATACATAATTATGCAGATATATTCAATGTGTAAAAACTGAAGTGTATACTAACGAAACTTCTACAAAACAAAACTGTACTACACACTAATTAATTAAAATGGTGTAGTAATCTAATTTTTTTAATTTAAATAAATAGTTTACGAGTTATTAGAGTTTAAAGGTAGCTTTTCTTTTTCCAATCTGGCCACTCCGGTACAGCATCCAATGTTCCAAGAATCGAGTCTTAAGATAAAATAAAGAGAAATCTTTCAGAAACAGTGCTAATGGTGTATTAAATATAGTGTTTTCTAGTGGAATGGGAGCCAAAATCCAAAATTTAAAAAAGTAACATTTTGAACGGTGTTTTGAGGGTTAAGTTATTGTTGTTGTAACTTCTCTATAGTTTTCCTATATTATATGATCATTTATCTTCACGATAAAAAACTTTTCATTCCATTATCTCTTTTCTAAGCGAAGATCTACGATTTTGAAAAAAAACTCGTGTTTTGCCTATAGTGCGACGCCTCTAGATATTGTGTATCACAACTTTAAGTTATCGATGCAAATTTCCTGGAGAACAAACTTCCCGGGAGTATTAAGAGTTGGGCTAATAGCTTCGGAAAGCTGAGGAAGATTGGCAACCAAACTGCAGTCAAAATCACTTTTTAACCGACTTCACAATTATTTTTTTTTGTATGTTACCGCATAACTTTGGACCAAGTTTACCCGTTTTCTATAAAACTAATTTAAATCCGATCATTACAACATGCAGAGATTGACGGCAAACTTAAATTTTTGTATGAGAATTGAAGTCGGTTATGTTTTTTGCTTTAAAATTACTTGTTTACCACCCTATTTACATCAAAATTTTTAAGTGAATGCTTTGAAACGGTAATAATCAAAAAAGAATTATTCTAATTTTTAGAACAAAAATAATTGAAAAAATTGATTTATCTATTGATATTTTGTAATTAATTTTCATTACATACATTAATCGAGTAATATTTTTTTCGCCATCCCTAGTTGTAACTGCTTTCAACGCAGTTTCAAGTCCTGGTGGCAATTTAAAAATTGGTGAGTATCGTTGTCCCACACACACTTATTTCAGTCGAAATACCTTAAAGCTCTTATCAACTTAACTAAGATTTTAACAATAACACGACTCCAGCGCCATCTGGTTGGTCAACTGGGAATCTGAACAACTACGAAGAGACCTTACTCACAAAAAAAAATTTCGTTAAAATCGATTCACTCACAAACACACCAACGAAGTATTATATGTATATACTAGAGATCCCGGACACTTTTCCAAGTCCCGAGATCCCGGGACTACAGCTCCGGGGTCCCGAGATTTTTACTGATTCATTTACAAAATGAAAAAGATGTTGAAAACGAAAAAAAGAATTTATTTGACTTGAAACACGAGCAATACAGAACACTAAAATTTGGATTCAAAGTGAACTTGAGTCAATTGCACTTGGAAGTGAATTTCAGGAACTGCCTGAATAACTGTACTTGTTCAAATATTTTGTGCAAGAACTGTGTAATAACGAAAAATCTGGTAGCAATTCAAAACACAAAAAGCTTTTACAGTGTGGCAAAATTGTTCTTCATTTTACTTTGTTGGCCTTTTTTGGAAAAGGATTTCTGTAAATATGAGTAAATGTTTTCGAGAAATAATATAGATATTTTAGAATGAAAAATATTTATACATCAAATTACATACTCTTTTACTAAGGAGCATTATGCTACCCTAAGACCAAATGTGTTGACAATGAATCTGTGTGGATTGAAAAAGGCGAACCTACTGTAAAATGCAAAAAGTTATTATTAAGCTAAAATCCCGAAAAATCTCGGGATCCCGGGCTTTGAATTTTTACATCCCGAACTCCCGGGATTGTTAAAATGCTTCGGGATTGAATGCCCTAGTATATACACCTTCAGTACCTTTGCGAAGACGCCGCGCCCCCTTCTTAAATATCCCAATTTTATCTAAGAGTATGCGATTGATTTCGTATATCTCTATACTNAATTTTATCTAAGAGTATGCGATTGATTTCGTATATCTCTATACTACTATATGTTCGAATACTCAACCATGAACACTCCCACGAATGTGCAGTATGAAAAATTCGGTTTATTTGAGTAGAGTACTTGACTACAATGAACACATCCAGAAATAGGCCACGTAATAGCAGCGGCAATACTGCACCACTGAAAAAAGTTTGCAAAACTGTTGGAAGTTCCCAACTGATAAAACGTTGGAATTTCACACCGACCGTGATACTTTAATAATGCGCGCAACACTGCGGTTGTGATTGCGACTCGAACAACCCCATATGCAGTATGAAAAACTCGATTTATATGAGAGGTGCCACGCGTCTTTTCAATAACAAAAATTTGTTTCATGAGTATGCGTTTAATTTGGTATGGGAGGTGCCACGCCCCCTTATTCAATAGCTCCAGTTCTTCTCCGCGATTGATTTCATATATATCCGTACCAAGATGCAGTATTCTACCACGAACACTTCTAGAGATATACACGCCTTCTTCACTTAGCGCCATGAAATTCACTTTACGACCTGTTTCCCACGCTCATTTTCTAAATTGATTTTATATATCTCCAAATACATATATACCAAGTTCCAGTACCATACCATGAACGCTTTCATAGATATGCGGCATGAAAAATTCGGTTTTCCAGTAACATCCATGAGTATGCGATTGATTTCATATATTTCCAAATATACACAAAAAATTTCATACAAATCGGTCAAGCCGTTTGGGAGGAGTTGACCACAAACACCGTGACATAAGATTTTATTCGAATGGTGGGAACCCTATGCAAATTTTTTTCTGTTTTAAGTGTTTTCATACATTCGCAGTGGAATAGCATTATTACTTATTAAAATTAATTTTTTTTTGATAATTCAGATATATGGCAACACCGGTTTTTAAATTTTTTCTTTACAAACCTTCTACAGACAAAGCGAAACAAAATGAAATAAACAAACGAACAGCAATTTATTTTTAGAGGTAAAGATTTTTGTCGAGTGGTGGCAAACCTCTTCCAATTTTTTATTATACCCGAGCGCACTTGTGCACAAGGGTATTATAACTTTGTTCACATAACGGTTGTTTGTAACAGGCAAAACGAATCGAGATAGATATAGACAAATGTATACATAAATGCATCAGAATGAAAGAGAATATGATTAAGCGACTGTTGTCTGTCGTGTCCGCCCGTCCGTCCGTCTGTACACGATAACTCGAGCAAAAATTAAGATATCTTAACGAAACTTGGTATGTAGGTTTCTGGTAATCCAAGGTAGGTTGGTATTGAAAATGGGCGAAATCGGACTGTAACCA
>NW_016189584.1:0-3910 GCF_001687245.7 Rhagoletis zephyria
CGACCTTTACGCGTTGGTGATGGCGAATATCGCAGACGATTTAACGATGAGCTGTATGAGCTTTACAACGATATAGACATAGTGCAGCGAATTAAAAATCAGCGGCTCCGCTGGCTTGGCCATGTCGTTCGTAATGGACAGAAACGCTCCTGCTCTGAAAATATTCAACGCGGGCCGCGATGCTGGTAACAGAGGAAGAGGAAGGCCTCCTCTGCGTTGGAAAGACCAGGTGGAGAAGGACTTGGCTTCGCTTGGCATTTCCAATTGGCGTCAGTTAGCACAGAAGAGAAATGACTGGCGGCCAACCTCGCTTAGGCGGTTACAGCGCCAATAAAGAAGAAGAAGAAGATTGAAATGATAAAAATGTATGTAATTTAAAAGAATGCTATGTGGAAATGATATTAATGACTAATTTTTTTAATGTAATGACACCATTATTTTTTAATGCCCGACTTTGTCATTTGTAATTTTTGCCATTTAATGCCAAGTGGAAATCCAGCATAATATATATTTTGAAAGCCGTTTTTTTCTGTTCGCAAAGCTCGAGATCGGCTGTAACGATTTTTTTGAAATTTTGGTTTTAGGTTCTGGATGGGTCCTGATTGTTTGCTCGACAAAATTGTCCAACTAAACTACTAACAACAGGCAGAATGGGAGGATAAAATAAACTGTAAAATAGTAAACGTAGTTTTATTGTGTTAAATTGCAAAATATATGTATGATTTATAAAAAGAATTAATAGCGGAAATGATAAAAACCGGGGATTATGGTGAAAGTATTATCAAATTTCAGTGCATCTAAAGTTTCTAAAGCGATGTTTACTTTTACTTGAGAATTGTCAAACTCGGCAAATCCCAAGTAGCGGTTTCTGGAACGTGCCACATTTGTTCACCACATTGATTGGATAAAAAGAAAAGCTGGCAGCACTCCGCAAGGTTGCAAAAATCGTTCAAAATATGATCGAAACTGTCAAGGAAAAAATTGCCAAAACTCAACGCAATTTTTAGCAACTTCAATCTTGCACTTTATTATACTAAAATTAGTTTTGTTTTGGATTCTAATTTATTTAGGTGAAACCTTGCAGATTTTTTTTAATTTTTGTACAAAGTTTGATCCAAAACCTGAGATTCGTCATATAATTTTTTTTAGTCCGATCACTGAATACAGCGCTAAGCAAGGGTTATGTTACATACATATACGTGCTAATGTTAACGTTAATATTTATTCTTATGTAAAAAAAAAAACAAATATATGTGTCTGTACAGTTCATGGAGAAATAATGTAGGACTTTATGTATGTAGAGTCGTTTATTGCTGTTAGCACTTACATTTGTATATACATATCTATGTGCATACATATAACGGGTGATTTTTTTGAGGTTAGGATTTTCATGCATTAGTATTTGACAGATCACGTGGGATTTCAGACATGGTGTCAAAGAGAAAGATGCTCAGTATGCTTTGACATTTCATCATGAATAGACTTANCCTCTTATCCATTTATGTATATCGCAAACAGTGTTGCCAGAACTTTTGGACCAACTGGCTAAATTGAAAAAAAAAACGGCTAAACTGTTTCAACTAAATTTCACGTGTTTTATTTATATAAATCGTATGTAGAAAGACTAGTTCTTGGGGAGAAGTTGCAAATTCAAGCTGGAAAAAATCTTGCCAGCAAGAATTCGCGATTAGGAAAAACATATGATTGTGGCACATGGTTGCATTTTTTGTCGACGATAATTTGAATAAACAGGTTCGTCAAATTTAAACATTTACAAACTTGAGCGATTTTGAAATGAAAAATTTGAGTAAATACTTGTTTACTTAATTAATTTAGTTAATTCCAATGATTTGAAACGTACTCGGAATGCTATGTCAACCAGAGTTGATATAGGAAACGCGACAGTTAGTACGGCAAAGAAATTGAAACATATGTTGAAGATATTCGGACTAGCAAGAAATAAACATGTAGATCCTGTTTTTCGCTCCCCTCTGAAAGAATTTGAAAATTCTATACAAATTTCTGATGTTTGAAATGAAACCGTGGACACTAGCTGGCAGGGAAACATGCAAGTTCCTGCAAATTTGCAAGTTTCTCTACTTGAGAGAGAATTTGGGAGCATTTTATTCATACTAACTGATATTTTGAGTGATAATTTTCGCTAGATTTTCAACGAACAAACCTATAGTCTTCCCAGAGTGTTTTGCTTTACATAGAAATTTGTGCTCCTTTACTTTCACTTTGACGCATTTCAGTGTTGGTTCTTTTAATTCAAGTTGGCCTTCGGTTTTCGGAATCTAAATTGGTTCTCAGGTAAAAAAGTTAGTTTAAATAAATCCATATGTGTACATAGTGCTTGAAAATATCAATTTTTTCCTTACCTCAAAACTTTAATCGTGGGTAACAATGAGGTTTTGTAATTAAGGCAGAATTGAATATGCGCTATCTGGGAAGACAATACCTGTAACATTTATTGGCACTATATCCAAACACAAACAGTGAAACAATTCGTTATTTTCTCAGTTTGCCAATAAAACTTCACACTTAAATTTAAGTCATTGATAACAAATATTTTATGAAGAAAATACCCGTTACGGTCTTCTTTGGAAAAAATATGTTCGTTTAAAATAAAAATAAGCGAAATCGGCACAATTTTAAAAAACTCTGCCTCTGCGATAAGGCTACATAGTAGCCATTTCTAACAGATTTTGGATCGCTTAGTCAAAAATGGAAACATATATATATATTTGAATTTTAACCCAAATTGACCCCGTGTTGCCATATGGCAACGCAAAATACATCATGTTTAAGAGGGTGTAAAACAAAAACCGCTTACTTCAAAATGCTTATATGTACGTTAACTAATTCCTTAAAGGTATATCTTTCGGAACGCTTACGCTTCCGTCAGATCCTTGCTGTCTATCGAGTGTAATGCAAGTGTGTTCTTTAAACAAAATTAGAAGTGACAAAAAACCACCAAAATGTCATATATGAAGAACTAAGCATGATTTTATAGAAAGCGTTTTTTTATTTACAAAATATGATAGTGACAAAATATTAGTTAAAACATTAGTGAATCAATTGGTAACAAGTAACAATAAAAAACAATCGTGCATGCTATATAATTTAAGGGTTTTGTTAAGTCCGTTGCCATATGGCAACACAGGACGTAATGTGAACTGTTCCTCTTTTTACCAAGTTTTGATATAATCGCTAGCCCAAATTGACCCCGCGTTGCCATATGGCAATGCAAAATACCATCATGTATGAGACGGCGTAAACAAAAATCGTTTGTATGTATATTTGCAGTTTTGCAGGTGGTTAACTCATTCCATATAGCTCTGAACTGCCTAATCATATTATCGTATATTTCATTGTACAAGTGTTGAAGTGGCATACAAATGTAGTTTGTCTGTTCCAGGGAAAACTGGTGGGGTTTTTTGCATTCTCATCTGCTACTTCATTATCCTAGATTCCCTTGTGACCGGGCAACACATAGATATGTAGCTTTTTATCAGCGTCTAGCTTATCAATGGCTTCCCGGCTGCGAGGGACGTTTATGGATGAAATACTTTATCAGGAAACTGCCTTAATTGCCGCCTGGAATAGGTTTAAGTTTGAATTGATTGTCGTTTCGGTGAAGGCTAGCTCTGTATTTATCCTCATTGCGAAAACCTCTGCTTGATATATGCTGCAATGGTCAGGTAGCCTTATTGTCTGCCTGACGTTCAGTCCCCGGCAGTAAATCACGGCACCCACTCCCGTAACCATTTTAGAGCCGTCCGTGAAAATGTTTAGGGACCAATGGCTAGGTTTCCAATCCATCCTTCTTCCTCAACCGTTGTGCAAAAAGTTCGTTTCCATTTAAAGCTAGGTGCCATGAAGCCTGTGCTGATTTTGCTTCCCGCCC
>NW_016189585.1:0-3910 GCF_001687245.7 Rhagoletis zephyria
TCTATATACATACATATCTATGTAATTTTGCAATTCAATTCAGGAAGCAAGAAAGCTGCTGCTTTTCGAATTGTGCGCCAGTAAGTGCGCATTAAATTGCAAACTCTTGCAACAAACAAAGCAGTACATCAATAAATGCACACGAAAGACACGAAAGAGAGCGCGAGAGAGAGAGATGAAGAGGAGAGGAGGGAGATGTGCGCAAATAGCCGACAACGAATGCATTTTTCATATGAAAAGAACGCGCTGCGTGCCATGAAAACGAAATTCATTTGGCATTTTTTTCGCAAATGTAAAATTCAATGCATCAATTCAATCATTTCGAAATTGCACGAGGCAAGCGTAAGCGAACGTATAAAGAAATGATATGTTTCAAATAACAAAAAAAAAAATAAAAAATAAAAGTCAACGAAGGGAAGATAATGTTATCGCGAATGTATTAAAAATTCATAAAATCAAAGTGAAATGGGATAAACTGCAAAGCGGCATTTCTATTGAAATTCGCAGACTTTTTAATAAAACTGGCGTCATGGAACATTTTTCCAACAGCCAGGTAAATAACGCCAAGAAATTCATCATTTTCATGTTTAACGCCTCTGGTTTAATTATTTTCACTCTTTTGCCTCTTTCTTTTGTTGACAGCCAGCATAAATGCAGCGCTAGACTTGGTGAGCAATAACGTAGTAAATTATTAGAAGAATGGCGCAAAAAATACATAGCGCGTACATTTCAATTTCAAATACAATTGCATACATTTGGGATGATATCAAAAGAAATGGAAAAATTTAAGTAAACACAAAAAAAAATTTTTCTACTCACATTTTCATGCTTGAAAAAGCAAAGCATTTTCAATTCACGAAAAACTCTTTTCGATGAGACCAGCGACTGAAAGACATTTGGAAGTTTTTTAAGCGCAACGCGTCGTCCATCGCGTGGATCTGTGACTGCCCTGTAAATGGAAGAAAAAGGGAAATGATTAGTAAAGAAAAATGCGAAATAAAAATTAATAGAAAATTTGCAAAGTAAATACAAAACAGCATAATTTTTTACGCTCTGCATCTTCATTAAAAAACCTGAAATTCAAAAAAAAAATCTAAATCGGATGTAGTTTCCGCTTCTACGAACTTTTTGAGTGGCTTAGAGTAAATCAGATCCAGTAATTAACGAAATATGTAGTTTTTTTTAATGTACTTTATTTCCTTCGAGTTTTCAACTTAGTACTATAAGTGTTGTTGGTATCTCTAATATTGCATACTGTTTTCAGGTTAAAGAAAAAGAAAAAAAAATTATAACTTTTTTAAGGCCATTTTAAACGTCAACATAATTTTTTTTTTATTCAACGAAACTATTTTTTTTCTTTCCCGGTTTTCAGTACTCACTGTAACCTCAAAACCTTTTGCTCGTTATTTCAAATGGTGACTGGGAAACCGACATTTTTTGTATCGTTCTTCATAAGTCTTCAACTTCAAGATATTCCATACACAGTAGGGTGTTCGATTATTCGCCCTTTTACCAAGATCGGTTTGCGAGTCTTTCGAAAATTTGCAATTTGAAAAAAAACCGGTTCCCTATTTTGAAATTAAGCAAAAACCGGATAAACCGGATTTATTTTACATAGTTTTCGTACAGTGAAAATGATTGTGTTGATATGAAGTCAACAAAAAAGTACAATAAAACTATTAACCTTAAAGGTAGCTTCTATTTATAAAAAAGAAAAGTAAAATAGGTTCACAATTTTTTTAGAACAAAATTAAAACAAATAAAAATCAGTGAAAAATTTACATTTGGCCTTATTTAATTTTATTTTTAATACTTTATTGCAATTTTCTGCCTTTTTCGGATTTGAGTAGTGCTCTCGTCGCCGTAGCCGCGCGCTTAGATGTGCCTACTGCTACTAAAAAAAAAAGGCAAACCTAGGAGTGTACTTATTCGGAGCTGGAGTAAAAGTGTAGATCTCACCATTTAGGGGGTTCCCTTAAAGAGGGAAAAAGGCTTGAAAACTTCGAAAAACTCAAAACTTTTATTGAGAGGTCAGGATTTGCATGAAATGAAAAAAAACCGGTTTGTTCGGCAAAAAAATTCGTTCTTCGATATTCGAAAAATCAAGATTTCGAAAAACCGTCTATAGATACCCAAAAAACCGGTTGAAACCGGTTTGGGAAAACCGAGTCGATTACCCTAATATACAGTCGATTAATAAAGTTTTGGTACTGATAGATTTTTGCAATACGGGAAACGGTTTTTTATTGCAATAGGCATAGTTTTTTCTTCAAGGAGTAATTAAAAAGTGTAATATTTTAATGAATATTTTCAGAATTAATTTTTCACTAGGTTTAAAACTCGGAACAGTTGCTCATATTGAAAAAAACTCTCTCCCTGGATATCTCTGGATAATGTAAGTGAAGATCTCCTCAGAGCCAAATAAAAAAATGAAGAAGCTAGGATAATAAATTACACTTGCGCTTCAGAAGCTCAAGAAGAAAATTGTTAACAATTTGGATGAAAAAGTTATTTTGCGTGGTGTAAAATATTATCCTTTTTAACTTCTAGCTACGTTTGGATCTTAGAGCTTAAACAGACGGCAGCAAGGATCCGGATCAACTCGGGAATTAACTGCAGTTGATCCGGATTAAGTCCCAGTTAATCCCGATCAACGCTGCCGTCTGTTTAAGCTTTTAGATGTTTTCGGTACAATCGACCCAGTGCACTAAAGGCGTGGTTGTATTTCTATTCCATCAATCGCAGTTTCTGATCTGTTGAACCAAGAACTAAAACAGCATTTCGAGGAGGAATATTAAAAATTGTTATAGATTCGCAAACTTGTAATTTTGTAAAGATTTTGCTGGAAAGTTGCCAGCAGATGAGGGAAGCTTGTGTTTATCGAGACCATGATTCTCATTGAAAAATCATAGAGAATGTATGTATGTATATCATCGATGCCTTGGCAAAACCGTCCATCGAACAGTTGCAAAAGCGCCTAAATCGCTGTTGCGGCAAAANAAGGCATCGACGTAATAATTCGCAGTAAAACCAGATAGGCATTATCAATAACTTTTAATGGATTTTAAAAAAAATAGGTTTAAGATTTTTTAATGAAAATTATAAAATAGCATAGACTTACTTACATAACTACATATTTACATTTACATTTCCTGGCAGGCAAAAATGTTACTTTTCCACAACAAACAAGATCCACAACGCAAAGCATTTTTAAATCAAATTATCGGAGTTAAAAAGTTAGCAAGAACTTAAACATACCTATGTGCACACATATTTATGTATGTAAGCAAAAACAACAAGACAAGTCAACAAAGTTGACTGAAGGCAAAACATTTGCACAGCCTGCAAAATATCCTGAAGTACGCGGTGCGGTGCGGCGCGGCGCTTTGTTGTCGGCCATATTTTGAGATTTACTACAACACAGGTTGTGGCAGAGTTTTGCACATTTTTTTTGCGTTTATTTTCTTTTATTAAAATTTTTTTCTTTTTGAACTTAAAGGCTGTAAACAAAATACTAAAGAGTTAGTTGTTTACATGGCGCCACAAAGGCAAAAGGAAGAAAAAATAAATATTAGAAAATGGAGCTTAAATCGAAATTCGACGCAGAGTCAAGTCGACTCGACGACGAAATACAAAGCAATGGCCCGCTTGCTTACTTCGCATAAAGGAGGTAATCACATATACATACATACATGCATACGTACTATGTGACGCATACAGCCTTAAAAAATACACAAACAGTACACACCCTATAGGGAAAGTGAGGAATGCTTCTACTTGCAAGTAAAATGGAAACATTCTTTGTCACCGCTCGCAGAAACTGAAAAAGAAGCAATGACAATTTACTGTTCCATAGAACAAATTTTAAATGAAAACAAGTAAGAAAGTCTAAGTTCGGGCGGAGCCGAAC
>NW_016189587.1:0-3910 GCF_001687245.7 Rhagoletis zephyria
GTGCGGACAAGCTGCCTATTAATGTTGTTGTTGTTGTAGCCTCACTACTAAGCCCTACCGAAATCGACTGGTTCATCAATTACTGTCGTCAAGCACAATTTAGGAAACGTCCTTTTTTGAGAGGGTCCGATCAAAGCAAAAGTGGTGTTAGTTGAGTGGATTTAATGGGGCAAATGAAGTCGTGGTTGGCGTCATGGGGTATGGCTTTTCACAAGCCATATCTGTGTAAGAGTTAAGTCTGCTACAGTAGCCATACCTTAAATGCAGCTGTGTTATGAGTCGAGCCGACATTCGGAAGTCCGTAGTGCGGTGCTTTGACTGGCCTTTAACTTCTTTATTGTATCGTGCTAATAATAACCTCGGGGATGGCCCAGCGTTCATTAACATGGAGGAAGCGAAACGAAAGACGTGATGCACTTTGGCTCAACTGTAGTTCGACTAGTGCAGATACCTTTTGTGCCTAAATGGCGAGGTGGCAAACACATGCTTCAGGCTTCAGGTTCACTGAGTTGTATATAGAGTACAACCGCTGGATTTCCAGGGTGATTGGGTCCGGCTGCTCCAGCAGTACATACGAAGTTTTCTTCGTAAAAGAAACCTTTAAAAGCATTGGCGAACTTCGTTGATGACTGAAGAAAATCGGGGGCATGAAGTTAGGCTTGGCAAGACCGTTTAAATTTGCCGCTTTCTTGGAGAGAGGGGGGGGGGGGCATTTTCGTACCAACACACGCCGTGCTGGGGCGTTCGACATAAACAGCGCTTCCNCAGGTATGGCTTTTCACAAGCCATATCTGTGTAAGAGTTAAGTCTGCTACAGTAACCATACCTTAAATGCAGCTGTGTTATGAGTCGAGCCGACATTCGGAAGTCCGTAGTGCGGTGCTTTGACTGGCCTTTAACTTCTTTATTCTATCGTGCTAATAATAACCTCGGGGATGGCCCAGCGTTCATTAACATGGAGGAAGCGAAACGAAAGACGTGATGCACTTTGGCTCAACTGCAGTTCGACTAGTGCAGATACCTTTTGTGCCTAAATGCCGAGGTGGCAAACACATGCTTCAGGCTTCAGGTTCACTGAGTTGTATATAGAGTACAACCGCTGGATTTCCAGGGTGATTGGGAAATATAAGAAAGACGATGACTAACAGAGGTCGAGGACGCACTTCAAACGCAAAGTCAGCGAAACAATGAAGTTTAATGAAACTTATGTGGCCATGTTCCTTCACGGTTACGAAAAACCCCCCATTAGAGCGATTAGCTTCACTATGGCTACCCCGAAATCTGTAAGAGTATTAAGAATTTCCTTAAAACATCAATAGAAAGTACTAATGAGACCCTACGTACATTTTCTACTGGTCATAATCTCGCCATGATAGGCTGAAATTAAAGTTGTATAGACGGCAAAACTGCATAAATACTAAATTTATGTTCCTCTGGAAACCACAAATATTCTGAGGAGCATTTTTAAAATAGAATTGGATAGATATTTTTTAGTATCTCTCTTGTAAAATGTAAATTCCCCTGGTTTACATGTACTNACATAAACAGCGCTTCCCCTGTAGGCAAGAACATCTTACTCTGAGATAGTCAGTAAAAGGTAAAGATCAACTTACTAAAAAACAGGTTTTTCTCTGGCGTAAGTCTTTTGGTGGATGTAGTCGAAGGGCAACGCCTGATAATCGCCTAGGATTTGCCTGTTCTCTTTCTCTTCTTTTCTAAAATGTCACCACAGGTAGATCGTTGACATCTAGCTTCTCCACGTACATACTACATATGATTCGATTCGGGCACTAAAGCAGTTAGGCTTTGAAAATAACCCCATCCGTAGTTTCAGCGATTCGTTGAACAACCGACAAAGAGTATGTTTCTATAATCGGAAATATAAGAAAGACGATGACTAACAGAGGTCGAGGACGCACTTCAAACGCAAAGGCAGCGAAACAATGAAGTTTAATAAAACTTATGTGGCCATGTTCCTTCACGGTTACGAAAAACCCCCCATTAGAGCGATTAGCTTCACTATGGCTACCCCGAAATCTGTAAGAGTATTAAGAATTTCCTTAAAACATCAATAGAAAGTACTAATGAGACCCTACGCACATTTTCTACTGGTCATAATCTCGCCATGATAGACTGAAATTAAAGTTGTATAGACGGCAAAACTGCATAAATTCTAAATTTATGTTCCTCTGGAAACCACAAATATTCTGAGGAGCATTTTTAAAATAGAATTGGATAGATATTTTTTAGTATCTCTCTTGTAAAATGTAAATTCCCCTGGTTTACATGTACTTCCATACATGTAATTACACATCCATTTACGAACGTAAAACTTCGGACATGTGGTGCATATGAATGCTGGCAGCCCCCAGTAGTTGTGTGCGCATTTTATTCGCCATTAATCCATATGCTTGGCCGTAATATTCATTGAATCGATTATTGCATTACAATTAATTACAACATCTAATCGCCTCCATTTTCATTTGCATTTTAATGCAACCGATTGAGTATTTTTTTAACATCTATGTAAATAGTTAAATATGACTGGAATTGAATGTGATTTCTTCTACTACATTTTTAACTCAATTATTTTCATTTACATCACATTTATTATGCAAATTTTTTTATAATGACACTGAAAGGCTTTGCGAACGATGTGAAATATCTTTGAAGCCACAACCATAATACAAACATAATTGCAACAAAACAATGGAGCCAAGCATTTTAATACAAAAACAACACTGCGCGAGTATTTAGTAGCTGATACATGGCAACAGCAATTGGCTACAAGTGTTGCAAATTAATCACTTCCCGTAAAAAAAAATTCCTTTTGGTTATTCTAAAGCCACACGTGTCGATGTCATTGCGGATTAAGCGGCACCCAATGGGTAAATGAGTAGCGTAGACAGAAAGTGATAAATTAATATATACATAAGAGTATGAATGTATGTATGTAGAGAAGGGCGATTTATCTGTGTTCTTGAATGCGTCTGCGAATACATTTGCGAAAAAATGTTAAACGAAATTCTAAAGTAAAAAAGGAAAATGTGTCATAAGTCAGAACTTTCTATCAAGAAGGATAGATACAATATGGCGCACTGCTGCGGGTGATGACTGATGATATTCCCTGGCAACGAATAAGGGAAATGAAACAAATCGTAGTTACGCTCCTCTACATTCTGAACACAAAATAGTAGATAAAAGAAGAAAGGAATATTTCGCCAAGTAGTAGTTTCGGTGTCAATAGATGTAGTCATAAGGCTAGAACGCTTACCTTACCCCCCTATACTGGTAATGGAGCAACTATCTAAATATTCCTAGAGGGTTCATCCGCCAATAGCTCCTAGCCTCGAGCGACCCATTAAGTCACTTTCGTCCGCCTAATTCGCTGTGAGGATCAAGAAAAAAACTGTCACCGTCATCGCCGTTGGGACCAATAGACACGATACTTGGCTTACAATGAGAATCATCATCAAGCAGTGTGTCGTTAGTTTTCATAGTGTGCTTTTTGGTAGCCCTGGGCGGTGGGNTTGGGACCAATAGACACGATACTTGGCTTACAATGAGAATCATCATCAAGCAGTGTGTCGTTAGTTTTCATAGTGTGCTTTTTGGTAGCCCTGGGCGGTGGGGTAGTGCCCGAAATCGTCGCGGTTATGAAATCCCCTTACAACGGAGCTAGGGGTCATGTTCATTCACAAAGGAAAGTTGTCTGAGATTTTCGAAGTTCACGGCGGGCTTTGGCAAGGTTGCATACTCTCATCTCTTCAGTTTCTTTTGGTGATTGGGGATGTGATGGATGCTGCCATAAGGTCACTCCGCGACTGCGGACTTCGGTGGCCAATATCCAGTTCACTGCGACACATTGACTATGCTAACGTCATATGTCTCTTCGTGCATCGTCTTTCTG
>NW_016189589.1:0-3909 GCF_001687245.7 Rhagoletis zephyria
CTAATGCATGAAAATCCTAACCTCAAAAAAATCACCCGTTACAAGCTTTTGAAAAATTAATGTACACACATAAATGCGGCGTAAAAAGGACAACACCGAAACACATGCATACACACACACACACGAGCATCAATGGGCACCCACAATATGCTATCGCCAGCGAATACTCCGTATTGGATCGAAAGATTTGACGCTTGCTGGCGGAATTTCGCTTAAATTCCACATGCCACGAGGCAAGCACGCGTATTAATATTAGGGTGGTCCAAAAATGCATGTGAAAAAGTAAAATCGTAACTTTTATGCTCTCACCCCCTAGGATTGTTCTATATCGAAAAAAGTGTACCGCTATTTTTTATTTTGAAATCAAAAAATATTTAGAAGTCACTCAAAGCACTCAAAGTTTTCCCTGTATTTTATATGGATGAATCAAACAACTTGTCGATGAAATGGTATAGAATTCTTAAATATCAGTATTTTTCGGCCGGGAATATTTTATAGGTACGAAAAAGCGCCTAGATAATGCCAGAAAATGAAATGGGGGATAAATAAAAAATCTGCAGTATTAAAGAATAGTTAAATAAACATTTGGGTATTGTTATCGGAAGTCCCCTGAAGACAATCAGAGTTTTCCGATGGAAAAATATTGATTTTCAAGAATTCCATACCATTTCCACGAAAAGTTTTTTTTTTCCATATAAAAAACATGGAAAACTTTGAGCGCTTTGAGCGACCTCTAAATAGTTTTTTATACAAAAAATAGGAGTAGATACCTACGTTTTTTCGATATAGAACAGTTCTAGGGCGTGAGAGCACTAAAATTCCGACTTTACTTATTTTGGACCACCCTGATGTACATGCATAACCATATACAAGAACATACATATATGTATGTATCTATGCACATTAGATCGTACTACCTTACAAGCAAACAAAAAAGTCGCCTTACAACCCTGTGTCTGAAGTATTTCTGCAAGGCAATTTGGAGAAAAAAAAAATTTGGCCGAACCTTAGAGGTCGCTTTTTTACAGTTCTCGGTGACACATAAGTACATTCGGCAATAGAAAATTAAAAAAAAAAAATCTAGTGGAATAGTAAAAAATTTCCGTAACAAAAGTTTAATTATTTTTGGAGAGCTTTAAATTACTGAAATTAGGATGACACGTCAGAGTGATAAGGACTGAGCTCTTCTCCGTAGGTACTAGAACACCCTCTACCTACTTGAGATCAATAAACTTTGGAACAAAAAAATTATCTCCGACTATAAATACCGAACGTATAAAGAAGAATGTAAAAAGGCGAACCCCAAGTACGGAACTGGGCTTTGTGGATAAGTACTGGATCGTCGTCTTGAGCTCGATGAACGGTGGAACAAAAAAAAAATGCTCCCTCGGAGCAAGAACAGCTAAATATCAAACTTTAAGATCCAATAGAAAATGCCGAATATATCGCATACCTAGATCTAAAATGTGATCAAGTCAAAAAAAAAATGTTGGGCGATTTTTTTGCATAAATCAATTCATAGCACTTATGTACATCCAGTTAATGGAAATATTGTTTTCTTCATGATTATATACATTATGATCCACAAGCAGTTAAATTTCCCTCTCTGAATTTTGAGTTGGCTCACTTCAGATAGGTGTGCGGCGATATGACGAAAAATGTAAAAAGGCGACCATTGCTCCGGCAAAACAAAAAATAAAATATATTTTTTTGGAAATTGCCTTTGAAAAAGCCCTGAGTCTAGGTTGTATTTTTACAATATGGCGAACTTTTTTCTGATACGGTCTAATGTACATACATACATTCTTGTATCCTCCCGTTGCCTTGCAACTGTACGCCGCTTTATCCCATCGTAAAGAGCTAATGTTCGGTATGTGCAACGGGATATCCTTCAGGGCATCCTATTCGGCCACTCCTGTCATATTTGCACTGTGATTTATTTATGTTAATCCTACGAGTTAGTCGCGTAGGTGGCTGGCGCGCCAAATTGCGATATGTGGTATATGTTTACATCCCCAGGTAGTGGCTTTTACACATCCATATCTGTATCTACTCGTACTTCTGTATATGTGGATAATAAATATGTGTTGTCGCTTAAAGGACACTAATGCTTGAAATACAATACCGGCGAACGGCAAACTTCGCCGAATTGGGCGATGCTGTCGTTCACCGTTCGTCCAGCTATTTCGCCTACTTAAACAGAATTAGAGCGGTAGCGAAAACAGCTGATCCCATTTGGTCGCCTTTATAATTTGGGTGACCATATTTAGAAAAAACTAAACCATATTTAGAAATGAGGAAATGATAACAAATATAAATGTAAAACAAAGAAAGATTATTATAAATAATTTGTTTCAAGCCAGATTTAACGAATCCACAACTATATTTTTCAAACAACAAAAAAAAATCGTGTTTAGGCTGTTTTCTTTTAAAACTTTGAAAGCAAAAAAGAAATACGGCCACCTTTGGCACGCACAGCTGTCATCGCCCAGCAGGGCGATAGAAATAAATCTATCGCCATGAAACGCCGCCAAGCGAACTTCGCATTTCGCTTTTGCTGTGTTCAATTTCATATGCGTGCGGGTGTTCTAATTTTGACAGCGCGAATTTCGCTGTGGTGAGTTCGCCGTTCGCCGGCATTGTATTTCAGCTATAATTGTGAAAAAATACCACTTGCGTGCGTTTCATATGCAACGACGTAATATTTCCATTAAATTGTCGTTGAAATGCAGGTGAAATCGCCGTTGAATGAATTTAATTAAAAGCATACATTTATTTATGAGAGTTGTCCGCATTGACCGTTGATAGTATTAAATTTTTGCAGTATGTAGGAGAAGGCACAACTTTGAATGTAATGACAACTTTATTTACAGAAAATTGCATTGAAATATCTGACAACGAGCTCAAAGTTATGTGATGGCCGTCCAGTGAGACCTTGTATTTGCCTTTGGGTCTATTTGGCATCTATAAGTGGAAAAAATTATTTTCGGGATACTTGGAACTAAATCACGATTTTCAAATCTATCTCGGATTGTCGATATTTTTATAATAATCGATAATTTGATGGATATTGTTATCAATATAAGATAATCGATATTGATATCAATATATTTAAGAACATATTTATCGATACCGTTATAGATATTTTTATCGATTTTGTTGTCGACATTTTTATCGATTTTGTTGTCAACATTTTTATCGATTTTGTTATGATTATTTTTCATCGATTATGTTATCGATATTTTCTATCGACTTTGTTGTCGATATATTTATCGATCTGCACATATGGTTACCGGTATATTTATCGATACCTGTATCAATATAATAATCGGCGCATAATATTTGATCACACGATTCGACATTACATCACATGATATGACATCATGTAACACGAAAGCACATGATATGACATCACTTCACATTACATCGCATGAAACCACATCACATTGTATAACATTACTTGACATAACATCACATAACATCTTATCACGTCATCGCACTTCACATCATCTAAGCGAATATGTAGATGAAGAAAAGGATAAAAGCAAGGATATTAAAGCTAACAAGTAATTTTTAAGCAAAAAACAAAACCGACCTCAAATATCATATAAAAATTTAGGAGTACCGTTAATTTTTTCATGGGACCACCTCTGAGACACTAATTTTCCGATGCAAAAAGAAATCGGTTAACGTGGTCCAAAGTTATCCGGTAACAGACATACAAAAAAAAAAAAATATTCCGACCAATTGATAACCTCCTCCTTTTTCGAAGTCGGTTAAAAACAAAGATGAAGACCAACCCTTACTTATAAACACTTTACTTTTATATAGCAAAAGGGCATAAAGATAAAAATAAAGATGAAGGAAAACAGAAAAACATAAATGTAATTAGAACGAAAAGAGTAGAGG
>NW_016189590.1:0-3909 GCF_001687245.7 Rhagoletis zephyria
TGTTAAGCTAAGCGTTTTATGCCAAAATGTTATTGTTTCATACAATGGCTATTCTACATACATAATGCAAATGCATATTCGTGTATGTGTGAATGCACATATGTACATATGTACATTGGCAAAGCGTTGAGTAAACAAAAGGGCTGGCTGTGTGGTCGCAGCAAATGACTTATGTCATTAATGCTTCGCACTAAACACTACTCGATTTAGCATAATTGCGCCACTATTTACCAATCGAAATGTATTGCGCGCCATGGAAGGAGTGCTTCCACTAATCGTTCATCTCAATTTTGAGCACAGCAAAAATGAAGCAGAAAATGTAGAATTTATACAATATTTGAAAAAAATAATTCGCGACATCCAGCGATTCTGAGACGCCCAAAAAATCTCTGAGAAACCTAACAGCCATTGGGAATTTTACGTTCATCTACTCGCTCTCTTTCCAGCTTGCGCTTTATCAAAATATAATAGAAATAAAATTAATTTCGATTAATGTTTACAAATTAAAAGAAACAGATAAAGTCAGCTATTCAAGTACATACACATTTTAAAACAAACGGTCAACGGTTTGATTCCACTACCTCACAGACTAACAAACACCAGCGGCAACAAACGAAACACAATCTCACCTAAGAGCCGCGTCACGTTCAAAGGTACGCATTTCCTAAGAAAGTATGTATGTATGTAGGTGCTTGCCGCTGGCGCAGGAAATTAACAAATGAATGTCAATTTGTATAAAGTAATTAAAATGACAATGTCCGCAGGATAGGGAAAATAAAAGTACATAAGTAAATGAAGGTAAATAAACAGTCAAGACCGCTGTATCGTAAATTGGTTTGCGGGTAAGTACGCTTTGCACGTGGTGTGTTTGCATTTACATACAACAACAGCAATTAATCCATGCAACAAAGGGGCGATTCGAAAGCAGAGAAACAGAAAAGAAAAGTAAAAAATAAATAACTAACTTGGGCATTATGGAAAACAGCTAGGGATTATAAAAAATCTAAGACGGGTTTCGTTGAGCACATCAAGTGCTTATTAAATGAACAATCCAGCATTCAATTAAGACTCCGCATATTGAATCAAATTTGTAGTATAACAAGTAATTTTTAGCAAAAAAAGAACCAACTTAAAATAAAAATATATATATATATATATTTCATGATCCAATAATCGGATTTAAACCAGATTAGTATGTGACCACCTCTGAGACACTGCCTTTTCGATGCAAAAATAATTATTGAGATCGGTTGACGTGGTCAAAAAAAAATAAAAATAAAAATAAAAAATAAAAAATATATATTCCGACGAACTGATAACCTCCTCCTTTTTTGGAAGTCGGTTAAAAATAACTAAAAGATGGGACACTAGCTAAGTATATACGGATGCCGAGGATTATTTCGTTGGTATAAATTAAGGCATCCAATCCAACAAGACGGCGCTACATGCCAACGAAATAATCAATTTATGGAAGGAAACTTTTGGTAAGCGCATTATCTCGCGACGTGGGCCTGTGGCGTGGCCTCCAAGATGATGCGATTTAACACCGCTGGATGATGTTTTGTGGGATTATGTGAATTCGCAATAATCGTCGGCAATAATGGCAAACCCTTAGCTTTATAATAGAGCTAAACTTGTTGCCATGACATTAAACTATATGTTATTTCTTCTTGAAAACCACATGTCTAAAAAACACCCTTTATAAACCCACGAGCTGAATGATTAAATGAATGGATTTTTCGTTGATTTTGCTAATTTATTCGCTAAGCTGCAGGTAAGTGCTTACTTTTTCGCACAACAGACGTAATTACACAAATTTTCATAAGCTATAAAAAAACTGGTATATCTACTATACTTTTTCATTTACGTTTTTTACCAATAAAGGTTCAACTTCCACAGGCAACATTTTGTTTCAGCCAGGTACCAGTCATGATTAGCTGAATCTTTTTGTGGATTATTTGGAGTTAATTTGCGGCCTTCATAGCCAATCACTTTGCCCCGCTTTAGGACTGAAGTACTATGCCTGGTCAATCCTATATCCTAACCACGATCGCCTCTCGGCAGGCAATGGCAAACCTTGAATATAACGTGTATAAGCGAAGAAAATTATCTTAATGCTGTAGGATTTATAAGCGATGTCTAGGATATATGTATTTGATCTAGTACCCTTAACCCTTTCATTATTTTCGACCTAAAATTGTTTTATAACAATAAATAAATTCTAAATTTTCGGAGTTCTTGTAGTTTGCGGAGATTTTTTGAGTTTTCTTCGTGCATTTTTATAATTAGCAGAGGCTATTTTTGACATTTTCAGGACTGTTTGAAAAATTCAAAATTTTTTCCATCAGCTGCACATTTAAATATTACGCATGTTTTTAAGAATGTATAAAAAGAACAAAACCGATTTTTTTTTTTTTTATTTAGCTTTCTTTCTAAATACAAAGATTATTGAGAATTAAATGCTAGCAAAGTCAATATTCCTATTGAGCACTCTTTTCTTAGAGCTAAAAAGGCAGTCAAAAAAGAATCGTCAATTTTGTAGTCTACTCGCAACGTTTACGCTCAACATTCTGCGTGTAAAGGACAAATAGCGTAAATACACTTTAAAAATATATTTAATAGCAAGTCACTTCCGCAGCGTAGACAAATGATTGCCTGACTTTGTGAAAAAGATATCCAGTAAAAAACTTGTGTTCAATTAGGTCGGAAAACATCAGTGTCAGCAACAACAGAGTCGCTGGGCCCGATCGGCCCGCAAAATGTCGAAGTCAAATGAAAAAGTTTATATTTAGTTTTTCCTCTCGCTTTTTTTATGTTCCCCATCCTTATAAATGTTCACACATTTTTATTTATACACTCACAACACCATTGTACATTTAATACTTTAAACCCATTTGTTGATTCTCTTTATTGTTGTTGGTTTTACTAGCACCGCTTGATTGCAACATGTAAATTGCCTGTCGCATGGTAAAAAACCAACATCAACAACAACAATAATAGCAACAGCAGCGTTAAGAGCGATTGGAATCGCTGAAAAAAATGAGCACTACCATAAAAAAACCGTTAAGCATACTTCAATTTTCGTTGTTTGCTTTTTAACTATGTAACCATTATTTGCCGCAGTGCACTTGGCTGAAGAAATGTGTCCGTACATACATACATATGTACATACATTGACTCAGCGCATGCGAATTTGTGTTTGTTTGTTTTTGTTTGTTTCTACATCCGGCGCAGTGTTTAATTTGCTGCCACATTTCTGGGGCACAAAATTTTGTTTCGTTGCCTAACGAGCGTCCGTTTGGAAAGGTGTGTGTTTAACAACTTGGCAGAGTATATGCTGACGTTAGCTATTTAACCGCACAGTAGTGTTGCTGCCGAAAGAAAATTTTCAGAGATGAATCACATGAAAAATAAATACTGGAACAGGCTTGATGACGAAACAGTTGAAAGTTAAACCAAAGGTCAGAAATTTATACGCCGTCTGATTATTTGCTTCTTTCTAAAACAAAAATATGAATTCATTGATGGAAAGTTTGGAATACTGTTTAGAAATTAAGCTGATTTACAAGCACTCCGCTCCAATACTATAGATACTATTTAATAAAAAATGTTAATCTGCTACGAAAATTTCGTTTTTGCTCCGATTTTTGGAGTCATTTACTCCTGAATCGAGTTACAGTAGTCCGAAGGCTGGTAGTATCCACTCTGCTGCTACTGCGAAGTAAGTGCAAGTAAAAGGACGAATTCTCATAAATGACTTCGTGATCACTCGCCTGCTTCATGGAAATTTTAACTCCCTTTTTTTAAAAATTCACTATATTTATTTTGATTTGTGTAACTTTAAATGGAATTCGTAGAGTCAAATTTCAGTTGAAAATATGCCGTGTGCCAGCTTTTTATGACGGTTAA
>NW_016189591.1:0-1970 GCF_001687245.7 Rhagoletis zephyria
GAAACGTGGTACTCCGCCTTGGTGGCCACGGACGCTGACTGGTGGGCGTTTCCGTTGGCCAGCGAGATGACCGCCGCAAAGAAGAGACAAAAGCAAAAGAAGGAGAAAGTTTGGGCCATTTTTAGTTCTAGAAAAAAGTTTGGGTTTAGAAAAATATGAGTTTTGTTTGTTTTTTGTCTAGACTTACTTTTTGATTAGTTTTTTTGCTTTTAATGATTAGAAATTGATTTCTGAAAGATTTTTATACTTTGACAGGTGAAGAATGCTGACCCTGTGTGGCCTTGAATTTTATTATTTGCTGTGTTAGGCAGCTCATTCTTGGTTTTGTTTTTGTTGTGTACGCTAATTAAAAAGCTTAATTAAAACGTTCAAGGACTAAAGTTTATAATTAATAAAAAATATTGAAAGTGTTAAGCAATTGACAAAAATTTATATTTTTGAAAAGAACTTTGATTTAGCCAGATAACTAGCTAAAATAAATAAAATTGTTTGTTGTAAAATATTTTTTAATTTATTTAGTTGTTTATATGAAACATATGCTGATAAAAATTTTAGTAGTAAGTCATTTAGTGGGATAAGATAACACCGTTTTTTAGCAAAAACTTTTCCTGTAATAGAGCTGATTGTGCATCAATAGCAGTTAAAAACGCACAAAATGTTATTGCTTGTAATACTGCATACTGCAATTTGAGCAAAAACATTTTGCGCCTAAATAAAACAACTTTTTTATACGTTTGAAAAACTGTTTCAACTATGAGCTCTAACCAAGTGACAATTGGCATTGATGGGCACCAAAAACTCTTGTTTTGGCATCATTAAGAATGGCAAAGTGGAGATCATTGCAAATGACCAGGGAAAGCGAACTACTCCCTTTTTCTGCGCTTTCATCGACTCTGATGTGATAGTGGGCGATGCTGCAAAGAACCAGGCAGTGATAAATGCTAAAAACACCATTTTAGACGCAAAACGACTTATTGGGTGTCAGTACGAAGATCCCTTTGTGCAGGAGGACATTAAAAACTGGCCTTTCAAAGTGATGAACGACAATGGACAGCCAAAGTTTGAGGTGCAATACCAGGAAAGGGTGAAACTTTTTTCTCTCAAAAAAATAATTGGTGTTGAATACATCAAAGAAATCGCAGAGGCGCACTTGGGCACAGCAGTCACCAGCGCCGTGATCACTGTCCTGGCCTTTTTTCCAATGCCCAGAGGAAGGCGACCAAAGTAACCGCCACTATGGCCGAACTTGATGTTCTGCAAATCATCAACGAACCTACTGCTGCAGCCATTGCCATTGCATTAGGTTTAGATAACTTTGAGGAAACGAAAAATGTGCTCATGTTTGACTTTGGCGGCGGTACTTTGGATGTTACCGTGATGAGTATTAAAAACGGCTTTATTGACGTTAAATCAACTTCTGGTAACTCATTTTGGTGGTGAAAATTTTGACAATCGTTTGGTGGCGTATTTGGCTGAAAAGTTTAAGCAAAAACACAACAAGGACCTGTTCACCAGTAAACGAGTCTTTTGTCGTTTGCGAAGCGTTTGTGAAAAAGCCAAACGAGCCCTTGGTTCAAAACGCATTCCCAAAGTGCAAAAATTGTTGAAAGATTTTTTTGATGGAAAAAATTTGAACAAATCAATTAATCCTGATGAAGCTGTGGTTTTTAGAGCTTCAATTCAAGCAGGCATACTAAGTGGTGACACCTCTTTAGTTCTGCTACAAGAACTCCGTTTAAATGATGTCACACCTTTTTCACTAGGCATGGGAGTTCATGAAAATGACATGGCGCTTGTGATTGAACGGAACATTACCATTCCAGTCAAAAAATTAAAAAAGTTTTTTCACCAGATTTAATAACCAAACTCATTTTAATTTGCAAAAACATAAAATGAAAACATTTTGTTTTTACGTTTAATAAATTTAAATAATTTAAAAAGTTAAAATGCAAAAGAGTTATTAAACGATT
>NW_016189591.1:1988-2777 GCF_001687245.7 Rhagoletis zephyria
TAGCAACAAACAAAAAAATGCAAAAAATTGAATTGCTAAGTAATCAACTTAAAATTTTTAAAATTTTTTGTAAAACTGTATAAAAAGATTTCATAGGTAAAGTAAATCCAATCCTCCAACCTTAAAAAGTAACAATATGAACTTTCTTAGGCTTATACTCCTGACTACTGTCGGGCTACTTTTGTTCGCCACCTCTTTCGTTGTACCAAAATATGTTGAAACAAATGCCAAAAACTTCTCTGAAGCGGACGACGACGAAATAGTCGAAAAACTGCCGTTGGTGGACTTTCCGCTAAAATACCGCCACTTCTCCGGTTACCTGGACTCCATTGAGGACATCAAACTGCACTACTGGTTCTTTGAGTCCCAAAATAAGCCGGAAACCGATCCAGTCGTACTTTGGCTCACCGGAGGACCAGGGTAAATAATAAAAGCTAACTTTTAAATCATAAACCTAACTTCTAAATCTCTCTATGTTTTTAGCTGCTCATCTCTTTTTGGCGCATTTGGCGAAAATGGCCCGCTCCTCATAACGGAAAACGGCAGCATTATCTCCAATCCGTTTTCCTGGAACCGGAACGCCAGCGTCCTCTACCTCGAGTCGCCCGTCTACACTGGTTTTTCACTCCCTACTCATCCCAACAACCTTCCGCCAAACAACACCGACGAGCGAACGGTGGCGCAAAATTTTGCTGCTTTAAAATCCTTCTTCACCGCTAAGTTTCCCCACCTCGCCTCAAACCCTTTCTACATCACCGGCGAGTCCTACGCCGGCCGCTACATTCCACA
>NW_016189591.1:2811-3909 GCF_001687245.7 Rhagoletis zephyria
ACTTCCGACAGCCACGTGAACCTGTTCGCCTACTACCACGGCATCACCGATTCAGTGAACAGTAGTGAGGATGATTTTTATGCCCTGCTCAGCCGTCTGCACATTGACCAGTACAACATTCTCAAGGAGGAAAGGAATAGTAAGTTTTGGATTGAAAAACTTTTTAAACTCTATCTTAAAACTAATTTTTTCTTTTTACTAGTCATCGACAACCACCTGACTGACTACTTCAATCGAGTCGACCTTCAAAGGGTAATTCACGTAAATCTTAATCAGAGCAAAAGGTGGACAATGTGCGGCGGCAATGACCACTACAATGCCCCAAATGGCGGAAATGTTGCCACTGAGCTGAAGAAAATGGTTGACAGCGGCCAGCTGAAGGTGATCCTCTACAATGGAGACCTCGACTCGGTGTGCAACTTTGTGGGCGATCAGATGTGAGTACAAGATTTGAAGAGATTTTTAAAACGATTTATTTTTTAATAAAAAAAATATTTAGGCTCATCGAAGGCCTCGGCTACCAAACAGCGGCTGAAAGAGAGGCTTGGTTTGACTACAACGGAAAAGTAGGAGGTTTTGGTAAAAGATACGCCGATGGGCGACTTCTCTTTACGACTGTGAGGGGCGCCGGTCACATGGTGCCCACGGATCGGCCCGCAGCAGGGCTGTACATTCTCAATCACCTGCTACTTGGACTTTAAAGTGATACCCCATTACTTGACACGCAATCAATCAATCAATCAATCAAGGTTTAACAATTTGAGAAGTTTATATAATTCCGAGATGATGATGATGATGATGAGATGAATAAAAATTGATGATGACTTACTTTTTACATTGTTTTGTTTGTACAGTTGACCAGTTTGGTTAGCCTTTGAGCCACACTCTAGTACCCATTCACCCCCAAAACGGTGAAAAAGAAGCCCAAAATAACAGTCACTAGAAGAAACTTTGTTGAAAACAAAATCAGCAGTAAACTCCCACCATTTTCCTGCACTGTCTCATCAGGAGAGAATCCAGCAGCGGAAAAATCCGCTTGTTGCTGTTGCTGTTCCTCCCTCTCCCTCGTACAAGGTCCACTCTTCCAGTAGGTGTCCA
>NW_016189595.1:0-3908 GCF_001687245.7 Rhagoletis zephyria
CAAAAACAAAAACAAAAAAATGCCAGCGCATGCTGCTCAGCCTCTTTGGCCCAAATGTCATTCACCAACTCATTGCTCATGCAATGCAAAGCCATCGACTCACCCGACCAGCATCATCACCAAAATTATTCAAAACAACACCCAAACAAGTCTCGGCGGTCCATTTAATGACATTCAATCATATATTTTAACCAAAGGCTCGACTATGTGTGTGCTCTCGTGTGTGTGCGTGCATGGAATTTGCTATGTATTGCCAAGCAAATCGAATATGACTTACTTGCATCGAAACGAGTTCAATTCAGCTGTTGCCTTGGCAAAATATTCATAACTTTGTTTTCTACGCCAGCCAACAAATGGAATTGGTTCAATCAAAGTGAACACACACACACACACGCGCGCGAACAGAGAGACATGCACTCACATGTCACGGCCGGTATGGCCACTTACACGTATGTAAATATATACATGAACCACTTGCATGGCCATAACTATTTTCGTAACACTCGAAACTGCCTCACTTTTTTTCGCACTCATCCCCGTCTCGCCGTGGATCTTTCCCGAAAGGCCATCAGTCGTAGGAAAGGCGAGAGGATATTGTACTCATTGACCGAATGGCAAGCAAACTGGTCAAGTGACACGTCACAAGCGCCTCTACAAATGTCCGGCAATCAAGTACATCCAGTCCTACATACATACATACGTACATACATACATATGTATGTAGGTACATACATGCCTGCATAAATTTTTCATTAAACGCATACACTCACACATCGATATTCGCACATACTCTCGCTCAGACTAATCGATTCATGCATATGCACACGCATTCACACTTCATCGACGCAATCGCATATTCAATCATGCCGAAAACTTAATTTTCTCACTGCCACTACATAGCGTATGAGTAATTTTCAATTTACCGCCAATGCGAATGTTGAGTGCGCACTAACTAGCACACACTCATATGTATAAAAGCTTACATAGATATAGCCAAATAGCTTTTGATGGTACATACAGACAGTTATACATATATATAACATATGTCTATGTGTGTGGGTGCGTTAATTTAAGCTGCATGGCAATATTTTTCAGAAGTACGAATGTATATATCATTTTATTAAAAGAACTTAAGTGATTTTAGAAGGTTTGCCTTTCAAATAAAAAAATATGCAGTAAGATTCCCTTGCAAAATTCTATATTTTTATTAAGCTTCCAATAATAGGGCATCTTATAGTTATAGTTAAAGCAAGTTGATCGTTAAAATATTGTTTGGGAATCCAATGAAATAATTGCTTTTAAGGGAGAATGACCAAACTCGAGATAAGTTGTTTTAATAAAATGCCACACACATATTGTATGAGTACATATGGATGCAAGTAGGCGTCTCTCCACTCAAATTTATGTATACGAACATATCTACATTTATTTTGGCATTCCCATACATATAGCCACAGCTTTTTCAGTAGAAATGCCGCGTATGGAAAGGTTAATCAAAAAACGCACAGTTTGTTTATTGAGAAAGTGGAAAATTAAGAGAGTCGCAAGCTTTCGACTCGCGAGCCGAACAAATTTTGACTCGAGAGTTTTAGATTTTAGACTCTGACGATCGATCAAAAATTATTCTTTATATGGTAAGAGGTAAGTTTTAGGGAGCTGTTCCAGGCAAGGCCTTGATTCGCGAGTTCTATTTTTTCGACCCGCGAGTTTAAAGCTTTCAAAATTATCATTGAGATTTTAACTCACGAACTGTTTTACATTCATGTGCGTGCACAAGGGTTTGTATACGCCGGAAGCGGACCGGTGTGGAGCAAAGGCTTTTCGAGCTTTAAAATTGCTGTAGTTACATGAAAGTTTTTATAGAGCAATTTTTTTCAGAAGCGTTTTGGAGCTGAAAGCAAAACAGTTTTTTTTTATCTTGAATTTTCTATTTAACTCTTCAGCTTTGCCAATTTTATGGAAGAACATATTTAGCCACCTTTCATCTTCGCAGCCAATTCCATACGGAAAGCTCTGCTCTGCATTATTCAGTATAAACACCTGCTCTATCTTACTTCGCCCGAAGCCGCTTGGCTCTTTGTGTACACGTAACTTAAGCCAAGATTTCTGGTGAGCATCCACTTGAGCGAGCTAAATTGTTTGGCTTACGAATTAGCTATTTAAAAACCAAAGTTTTGGAAATTTAAATTATATATTTTTATCAAAGCTAAAAAAATTACCATGAATTAGAAAATATTGGTTTTTGAAGAAATATGAATTAAGAAAACAATAAATTTTTGAAAAAGTTTTTGTTTGGAAAACTTTTTAGAAAATAAACATTACGAAAAAACTAAAAAAAAAATACATTTTAAAAGGGAATTTTAGGAAAAAAACAATTTTCTTGAGATATTTGTTTACGAAAAGAGGCAGAAAAATGATTCAGACAGAAAACAATTTTTATGGATGCAAATTTTTGTGGAAACATTTTTGAAAATATTAGTTTTTGAAGAAATATGAATTAAGAAAACAATAAATTTTTGAAAACATTTTTGTTTGGAAAACTTTTTAGAAAATAAACATTAAGAAAAAACTTAAAAAATAAAATTCTTTAAAAAATACATTTTAAAAGTGAATTTCAGGAAAAAACCATTTTCATGTGATATTTGTTTGGGAAAAAAGGCAGAAATAATTATTCAGACAGAAAACAATTTGTATGGATGCAAATTTTTGTGGAAGCAATTTTAAGGAAACTGAATTATGTTCCTTATTTTTAGATTTTTTGTTAGAAAATAAATATTGTATAGAAAAAATAAATTTGTTTGGAAACAATTTAGTGCTTTTTTAGTGATTTTTTGGATAAAGGCTAGTTATTCTTTTTCCTTATTTTTTCTTTAAAAAGATTATTTACCGATCAAGCAACAAGAAAGATTTTTAATTATAAGTTTACGGTCTCGAAAGGTTTAAAAATGTACAGTTCGCGAGTTTTGTGTTTATGGCTGGCGAAAGAGAGCAAAGAGACCGCGGTTTATATTTTTTCAATCGGCCAAGCTCCTAAATTTCAAAACTAGAGTTTCATTCGCAAAAAGTTATATATATACATATGTATTTATGCAAGTTCGTTGTAAACAATGCATGATTCGTATATAGTAAACTTTCCTCGAGCTAAAATTTTCGACTCACAAACCGAGTATTTTTTATTTGTGAAGTTATAGCTCATTTTCACCAAAATATTAATTGCAGTTAAGAGCTGAGCTAAGTTCCAAGAAATTTAACATGGGGTGATCGGCAAGGTTTATTTTTTACTTTTTGCTTTTTAACCCCCTTCGTGTTATTATCTCTTTTTTCCTACAGGCATTAACTGCAGTTATGGTTTGGTGGAAATGAACCATCAATTCGTAAAAACAAGAACTCCCTTTTTGGTTGGAGTATAAATTTTAATTTACTTTAAAATCTCCAGTGAGCATCCACTCAAGATTAGAACACAACTTAGGCTCGCGAATTAAAGATTTTTGGATCTGCTCGAGTGGATGAAAATTTTAAACTTACTTAAGAGGTATTAACTTATATTCGCCTCATGAGGTTTATTCTCGACCTTTTTTATTATATTTACTTAAGTTATATGTTTAACACTTTGGAACGCACAGCTTGGGAGTTGTATGTATTTTCCGTGTTTCTTGTAATTCTTTCCGGTTTCTAGTTCTTATTGCTTTTCGTCCTTCTTCTCACTCTCCACTGAGTTTCATACAAAAATCTCAACTAAATCGTCTTATTGCGCTATCGGTACCTCAAAGGTCTTGACTGTCATCAGCTTATGCCTGGTCAACATGAATAATTCATGTGCCTCCACTTTCAAAAGGCATACAAAGCTAAAAATCTGTACGCCTTTTCTCATACTCAGCATTTTGCATTTTAGTTTTATTCGTTTGTGA
>NW_016189596.1:0-3908 GCF_001687245.7 Rhagoletis zephyria
CTTGAAAATAAATATGTACAAAATGTGCAAACAGTGATTTTTTTGATATTAACAATCTTTTTCATGTTAAATTTTTTTTGTAAACTTTTTATTTACAGCTGCGAGCAAAATATAGCAGCAAAATATAGCAACAAAATTCAAAATTATGTTGTTTTCTACTTATGTGTGTTTATTTATTTTTAATAATTTTATTTTTTATAGTTCCATCTACTATATAACAACAGAAACCAAATAAATACAAGTTTCAAAGCTTGCACAAAATTCACAAAAATCAATCAAATTGTTAAAAGTTAGTGAATCGCGCTACTGGTAAAAACTGTTTTCGAAATAAAAAATTCATAAACTTCTTTCGTTTGACACCCATATTAAAATATTTCACTTAATAATACTGGTTTTCAATTCTTAAACTGGTGGCAACCCTCTTCAAGAATATTTTCGAAATGAAGCTATCTTTAAGTCCTTGCATTTGATACCCATTTTAAAAGATTTCGTTTAGCTTGTTAATTAAATTGTTTTTAACTTTTTTAATAGGTCGTAACGTTCTTCAAAATGACTTATAAAGAAATCGTAATTGTAGCCCTTCCGTTTGACACACCCATTGTGCTTATATTTTATTTAACTTATTGATTAATTGATTTTAACTTTTGCAAAAGAAGGGAACTCTCCTAAAAAACGTTTATATTAACCCAGTTTATAGCCTCTCTTACTAACAAACTTTCATATTTCAACATTAACTAAATATTAGGAAATAGGATGATTAAAGAAAAAGTTATCATTTTTTTCCAGTTCGGAATAATAAAATCTAGAATTCGCTAAATTAAATGGCCTCTGCTTTTAGCAATTTGGCGACAACCTAGTTTTCTAGAACTCATCAAGCTTTGGTTGAAATCCACAGTCTTTATTTACAGGTCTATTCTGTAACATTTTCACCCATTTCGCATTCTATGTATGCACTCCTGCAGCCTGTAAACTTTGTTAGCACCTCATATGGTCAAATATACTATACCAGCATTTCTACAAATGAGCCGTTCACTGCACACATCGATTAACCCCGTCTACAAAAAGTTGGGAGATGCGATCAAATTATGTACATTATTTTTTAAAACTCCATTTATATTATAAAATCAAATAAATAATTTTGTTATAAATATTATGTACTATTGTTTGTTATACATATAAAGTTATTATAAATGTAATAAGTTATGACTATATCAAGTGCTTTGACACTTAAATTTAAGATTTTTCAAAAAGTGGGGTTAGTCGATATGTGTACTGAACCGCTCAAATATCATTCCCCGAGTACTTAAATATGTACAACGTTTCGAAGGCACAAAAATCACGCTAATAAAAAGAAATAAAAGTTTATGGTAATAAAATTTGCTCATTAAAAAATTTTCGGTAACGTGCAGAACCGGACTTTTACACAGCGCAACAAGATTCTACGTATTCGATGAAACCAAAAGCAAATGAAAGCTCACAACTCCCACAACAAAATTCCAAAAGAATTTTTAGCCTATAGATCTCGTTTATTTTTTATGCGAATTTAAATTTGGTGACCCTGCTTATAGGAAAAAATGAGTAAAATTCGATCAAATAATGGAATTCTTCTGGAAACTTATGAAATGTAATTTTTATTGTCGAGGAATTCCTTCTTTATGTTTATTTTTTGCTAAAACTTACGGTAAGTGGCGCTGTGGTACAACTTTTGCTATTTCTTATGGTTTCTCATCGAAAAATAGTAGTTTTACTGTTTCTAGGGTGACTTATGCATTATTTATGCCTTTTCATTGTAAAAATTATGCTACTTAGATGATGTTAAAAACGTCATTTCATTATTTTTGTTAAAAGAAGATAGCGTGATCGTGATAGTGTTTATGTCAAATGTTTTATGAGAAAAAATTGTATTAAACAAAAAACATCATTTTGGCTTTCTCAAACACGGAGACATGAATCTCAATTTTGTATCACAGTGTTATTGATCAACGACAGGTAGAAAATCGAATTTATATTTTTTTTTATGTAATGCCATAATTTTTGCTCATTAAAATCAAGCAAGGCCCACCTATTTTTCTGGCTTCAATTAGCGCCATCAAGCTTCCGGCTATAATTTCGTGGAATACTAATAAAATTTTATATAGCTCGATGTAGTGTCGCTTTCAGTAGAAAAAATAGAGCACCAAATATTTACAGGCTGGTAGCTCCGCTATTGGAACTCCTTCAACAAAAAAAAATCCCAAAAATCAATGTCCTAGCTTCCTCATACTTGCAGTTTATTATACTTAAATTGATTGGGCAAAATAACTGCATACTCAACTTTTTTCTAGAGAGCGTAAACAAAAAGTGCAATATTTGAATGAAATGTTGCAAAATTTTCTTTAATTTTGCACAAGCTTTGGAACTTTGATTTTTCGGGTTTTTGTTGTAGAATTAACCATATTTTTTTATAAAAAAAAATTGGCGAAAAATAAAATATTTAAAAAATAGTTGCCCGTATTGTAAAAAGTTCGTTGTACCTAAGCTTTATTGACTGACTGTGCATTAGAGGAAAAGAAAATCCATATTTAAATTACTATTTACTACATCATAAAATGAAAATTAAAACTGGATTAGACATTTTTATATTTCGACGCAAATAACGATCCAATCAAATGCACTCATTTCATACGCGCATGCGCTACGCATTTTATTGCTACGTTGAGAGTTTTATTCACATGCGCCACTTAGTTGGCTACCTCTACAAGCTTGCCAGCCTTTAATTAAGCAGTGATTACAAGCTTGCATACAACTTGAGTACAAGCAAAAAAAGAAGAGAGAAAAAACACTGTGTTACTTAAACCTTTCATTTGAGTTAATGACAACAAAAAAAAAAAATATGAATGCTGTAACATTTTATGTTGACCAACGGTGCAAGGGTAATTAAATAGCCAGCAGACAGTAATAGCTTGATTTTATTCAACTGACATTGTAAATGTGCAGTCATTGCAAGAAATTAAAACTTGACCCAATACTGTCAAGAAAATCACTGATCTTGCAAATGTACAATGATGCAATGATTCAGTGATTCATGCTGTCAGCCAGTAGAATCTGCCCCATATTTATTCAAGCCACTTGATTATGTTTCCGGCGCATTGCAACAAATGCATGTGTATTATTATTCACATTTAGCATTTGATATGTACATGGAGTTTACACTGTTGCCCCACTTATACATGCTTGATATTTGTATAACCGATTTCACCGTAGATTACCGCAGGCCAAATGCAAGTTTTCTAAATAAAACTCTACACTTTATCAGCACTGTACAACGCCGTGTGATCGCGTATTTGACAGTGACTGCTAGTGATCGCATCACTGTTCTAACACCTCTACTTTTCTCGCATTTTTTCTTTCATCTCTCACTGATGCGGTTATCAGCTTAGAGCAATCGTCCACAATTACGTTTGCATTTTCCTGCTCTACTTAATCGTTCTGTGCATTTTAGCTGACTTGCATTTACTTGAAATTTTTGTCGTTCGCTCAGCAAAGTCCATTGATCGGCATTTACGATCAAATGATCAATATTTCTCACAGTATTCAACAAGTTGGCATTCTGAGATCGCATCATAAATACGGGTTTGTACGCGCATAGGCTGCGCGTGAAGTGCACTCGATTGCTAATCGAAGCGTATTGAGTGCATGTAGGCAGTTAAGCTGAAATGAATGAGTATCTGAATTGAAGCATAATACTGCTGTGCACTCGTATACTAACACTTAAATGCGAGACAGTTATTTGACATTGCACCTCCGCCGGAAGTCGCTGGTCAATAATGATCAGCAGTAATAGCTAAGTGACTGCTATGGACCCGCCCCAAAACATGCTTACTACAAGCGAGCATTTGCTACTTACATATTTTCTTGATTCCAAAACA
>NW_016189597.1:0-3908 GCF_001687245.7 Rhagoletis zephyria
CACATAGCGCGCGTTCCGCCCAATCGCAGCGTGGCCCTGTAGGCGGCGTCTTTTTTCTCTGCAGCTTCCTGACACTCCTCAGCATACCAGTTGTTCTTTCGGGCTCGCTGAAATCCGACTAGTTCTTCGGCGGCGGTACTTAATGAGCGGGTAATGCGAGCATATGCCGGTTTGTTGAAGAGTGCTCTCTGAGAGCAGGTGTGAGAGTCGAGTAGCGAATACATTGGTTGTCTGTTGTAATTGCAGCTTTTCGACGTTAAGCTTTGCTTGCATATTTGGGCGCACATTTTTTTTGCTGCACAGAGGCGGGTGCGTATCTTGGCTGCAACAAGATAGAGGTCCGAGTCGATGTTTGCGTCTCGGGGTGTACGTACGTTCAAACCACTGGAAGCATGCCTTCCGTCTATCTTAACATGGTCGATTTGATTTCTCGTTTTTCGATCCGGAGACAGCCACGTTCCATGTGCATGCCCTCAAATCGTAGCCATTTAAACATTTGCCGTGGTCGTCATATTTATTAAGGGGGGTCTCATCCGAGGCATTGTTTCGCTTCTTCGCCCAAATGCAGCGCAAAACCCATCGCTGGGACGGGGGTGGTTTCGCAACCAAATACACGTTTATATAGCGAGCCGCTTGCTCCAAGCAGACACCCGCTTGCAGCCGCACCTACTGGTGAACAGACGCTGCAGACTTCAGTGAGCCCTTAAGCCGAATAAGTCGGTGTGGCCCCACCGTAGCTCCCTCTTTTTCTGCCGTGCCCCAAGTTTCCACTCGGACGGGTTACCGCATCTCGCACATGGGTTGCTCAGAGTGCGCGAACGAGGACGCAAGAGCCGGGATTGAATATAGCCGTGCAACTGTAACTGCATACACAACACAACGACTATATCCCATTGCATTGCGTTTAGTAGTTTAGTGGCATTCAATATACCGAAAACTATGGAATTGTGAAATTTTGACGTCTTAGCTTTCTTTATTCTTTGGCAACAATAAGACAAATTTTTGATTTTTTTTAATGAGAAACCTTCCACACCGAAGGACAAAAAAGTACTTTTTACCGAATTGAAATCGGTTCAGCCGTTTGGTCAGGCATCGCCATCATAAAATATTTAATTTTTATATACATACATAGATAATGTATGTTTACAAGCTTGTAGTTGAGCTAATAGCTCCACAATTTTTACTACATATAACTAAACGACTCGAGTAAAAGAAAATTGTCGATGCCCCATAGTATTTTTAAAAGAGGACACAAGAACTAGGCCACAATAAAAATGCAAAACCAAAATGGAAATCTGTTAACTATCGAATTGCTGGACCATAGGAATTACAAACAACTTCATTGATTGCCGTCTGCACCCGTGCCAAGGAGCTTCAGCATTCCCGCGAAATCGTTGCAAACCCACTTAACATGCCTTTGATTTGATTTGAAGCATGTTGTTGCTATTTTTTTCTAAGGGTATGTTTGTATGCATAGTAGTATGAATGAACATTAGGGTCGTGACTTGCTTTTTATTCAATTTTTTACAACGCTTTTCTCAACTTGCAATGTTGTATGTCCAGACCAGAGCTGTGAAACTGTGAAATCATTTAAAATTTTAATCATGAAATATTTATAAGTAGGATTTCATTCTTTTTCCTTTTGTCTGGTAGTGTAAAATCATAAAAAAAAAATGATTTCACACAGCAAGGTGGTAAATATGTACCTGAATGAAAAACTGAGAATGCTGAAGTAAACAGAATTCAATACTGAATTAGTTTCCAGATGAATGAGCACTTTGCTATGTGTGCATTCTCTAATTCAGTTCCAATCAAATTTTATACACTAAGAAAAATATGTAAGTTTTGATGATGGAATAATAATGAGGTGTATGAACTTCAAAACGATATTGACATATGCACGTGTCGCGCATTAATGCACAGCGACCACGCGGCCTAAGCCATGTTCTACGAACGGATGCTTGGACTCCTCCACGCAAGAAACGCAGCTTGATTTACATGAACTTATTGTACAAATTTATGGTTTTGGTTGTTTAAAACTGAGTGCAAAATCTTCCAAGACAATTAGTATCTATAATTTTTTCCTTTAAAAGATTGGAAAATATGCAGAACATGAAATAATCTTGCATAACAACCATCGAATGATAGCAGATTTCATCATTCAGTACATGGTTTATCCACATACATATGATGTCCTTTTTTAAAATACATTTTCGCGAGGCCATCCTGTTTGACCAATTTTTATCTGTAAAAAACGGTCATAGGTAATACTTTACCAAATGGTAGCAGTGGTAGAAAAGCAAAAGCAAAACGACTATTTTCTCCTATAAAGATTTTCTTCTTCAGTGTAGTATTGAATGATCAAAAGTGTTTGCATTCAATCAAAATTTACAATCACGATGATTGCGAATGCTTTTGTTACATTCACATTCTATTCTGAATGAAACTCTAGCATTCAATAACACATTATGTTTGTTTTTGTTTCAAAATAATTTAAGCCACTCAGGAATGAGGGGGTTTTTTTTATACAACCAAACAATCAAAATTTTGAAAAGAATACCGAGTGAATGCAGATCCTACTGATTCAGTCATTTTACAGCTCTGGTCCAGACCACCATTTTGTACTTTAAATGTAGCAAAGCTATTTATGGATATCAGCCTAGTCTAGCTATCAACCTCGTTGTAGGCATCATATCAAAGAGATACAATTAGAAGACTCTAGATGTCGCCGCGTCAGAAGAAGTTAAATATTGCGCATAAAATATACGCACGGAAATGGACGACACGCCATTTCTTTGAATGAAATTAAGTGCTGCTACATGTATGTTTGTACACATCGTTACCTTAATATAGAAAGGCCTTAACTCATATAGTCGCTGAAATACATACATACATTTTAAGCAATACATCTCTAGACTAGAGTAAACTATCAGTGGTTTTGGCATCGCTATAGATCCTTTCGGTCGCTGTGGCTGGTAGTGATTAGTAGTGCCTGCTACCGCTCCGTAGGATCTGTGTTGGACCCCTGGTCCGGGAAACATCTAAATTAGAAAAAGTTGTTTTCTAACTGCGCTCGGCCTCGGCAGGCAATGGAAAACCTCGGAGTGTATTTCTGTTAAGAAGAAGAACGCTTTTCATAAAAATTCATTTGCCGTTCGGAGGCCGCGTAAAACTGTAGATTTCTCCATGTTGTGTAACAACATTAAGACGCGCACAACAAATTGGAGGAGAAGCTTGGCCCAACACTTGAGCGCCAAAATATTATTATTACGAGTGTTATACGTATGCGAAATATAAAGAATTTTAAATATTTTGTTAAGATAAATAATGCCATTTTTAGACAGTTAACCGACTTATGTGCATACATATAAATTATATATTAACTTCCGCACAATTGCACTTTCTATACTTTAACAAAATTAATTAAGTTGTCTGGAATTTTAGACCAAGTTCATTAGCGTATGTGCCACCGCAAGCTTTTTAGACTAAAGAAAGTCATAACCCTAATGTACATACATACATACATATGTATGCATATACATATGTACTTATTTTTTTCCATTACTTTTTTCGTGCTCGGTTGGCCGGAAGAAGATTGCGTAGTTCGTTGGTTGACTGGTTGGCTAACTGGTTGGTCGTCCAAACTTGGATTGATTCTTTCCGGTGAACATTTTGTTGTGCGAAAAAACGTGAGCAAAGCAATTAATTAGTCGAACACAGAAATCCTTTTTTTGGCGGCGGTGCCATGATGGTGCTGGTCCATGGCCACGGCATTGGTATGGTTATTACATATACATACATATCGCACACCATCTTCAAAAGAGACACAACTCAAGATTTGGCAATTATGAATTTATGCACTACAAATGTACACAGAGCTTTTATTTACCTTTCAGCAAAAGCTGGAG
>NW_016189598.1:0-3908 GCF_001687245.7 Rhagoletis zephyria
CTAGAAAAAAGAAGTCTGATGAAGAGATGTGGTGATCTCCGAAATAGCTGCTATAACTTCTACCGCTTAGACTTTGTTGCTTTTTAAATTTTTCCTAATAAACAATCGTGGTACAAAGCTCAATAAAACATCAAAAACAAAGAAGCACAAATTGGGTACTTTCGGGCACCTACGGCCGAGCAAAAGAACAGACTTTTGTGCGTCCCGGTTTCAGGAATGCAAAAGTTGGCAGCCCTGCCTACAGTCCATTGATACAATTAGCACTATATCTCAAATTTGTTAGACATACCTGTATACAATTGTACATATTTACATACCTATGAATGCCATGAAGTTCGCTACTCGTGATAAGATAAGGTAGACTGAGAGGGAATCGTTCGTACATATAAACAAAGTGCCTGGGATTGCAGTGAAGAAAACTTGTTTGAAATTTTTATTTTTTCGCAAAGAGCGCAACATGAGTTGAGGTACACATACTTATGCATGTACAAACAAATTTAAAATGTGGTATTGTCAGCTATTACTCTATTCTCCACCGCTTATTTGAGGCCAAAATAAACTCAACATTCAAACTAACAGGTGAGGATGTACGGACAAAACAAAGCTTTCATTTTGCTTTTGTGTGCCGCCAGTAGTGCTGTGCTAGGCTTAAAAGGTGTGTAAAATGTAATAGATAGATTATTTTTTACTTTAATTTTAATTTTTTATTTAAACAAAAACTTTATTTTATTTCAGTGAAAAACTGCACAGTGTCCAACAATGCTTCAATATCCAGCCCCTTAGTAGAGCCGTGTCCGGCGAATTCACAATGCATGCTGGTTAATAGTACATTTAAATGCATTTGCCTGCCTAATTTCCAACAAAATGCAATTCCTATCTCATTGCCCGACTTGGAACATGCGTTTATACCTTATTGCCTTCTAAAAAATGTAAGCGACGAATTGACAACGCAGTCAGCCGAGGAGCAATCAAAAATGATGTTCTATATACGGTCACCTGCAGAGATGGAGAATTTAGTTTTTGCCATTCTGCTCGTACTACTTGGTGTCATATCTGTTGTGGCTATTGTGTACCTTATAAAGCTTTTGAGGCCTTTGAAAAGGACGAAAGTTGCTTATGTTAGGCTGAAGCGGCGAAATAACAAACACCAGCGTTTAGTGGAGGAGGAAGTATATGACGGTATCGCTATGACTCGACGTGATGAAAATGCGCAGTATTATTAAAAATTCCAACACCATACTCAAGAGTGTGCTTACTTGCTTTGTGACCGTATAAATATATATGTATACATGTACAAATTACCTCAATCTGTGATTTAAAAATTCGTTAAAACCGTTGTACAACATATACCACGTTTATACGTAAGCTATTTGCAAATAAAAATAATTTGCAAATACCTAACTCACTGTTTATTCGACGGTGAAAAATNGTGACCGTATAGATATATGTGTATACATGTACAAATTACCTCAATCTGTGATTTAAAAATTCGTTAAAACCGTTGTACAACATATACCACGTTTATACGTAAGCTATTTGCAAATAAAAATAATTTGCAAATACCTAACTCACTGTTTATTCGACGGTGAAAAATTTGTATTTAATATTGCCTGATTATAAAAAGGCAATAAAATGACCATCGAAAAAGAAAATAAAATTAAAAATGGCAACGTCTTGATTATAAAAAGCCAATAAGATGAACATCGAAAAAGAAAATAAGCATAATAATTGCGGCGTCTTGCGCTTATTTGCAAATAGTATCACTAATCAATACTTATTTGCGTGATTTAGTTATTTGCAAATAAAAAATTAACTCAGCAATTATACGGCAAAGTTTACCATTTGGCAAATTATTATTTGCAAATAAGACGTCCGTATAGACGTAATAATACACACATATGTACATACTATGATGTGGTATANGGAAAAAGAAAATAAGCATAAGAATGGCGGCGTCTTGCGCTTATTTGCAAATAGTATCACTAATCAATACTAATTTGCGTGATTTAGTTATTTGCAAATAGATACGTTTAAATTATTTGAAATTTACTATCGAATAAGGTTTTTTGTNTTATACGGCAAAGTTTACCATTTGGCAAATTATTATTTGCAAATAAGACGTCCGTATAGACGTAATAATACACACATATGTACATACTATGATGTGGTATAATCACTTGCTTTTTTCGAAGATAATAAAAAAACCTTACCTTTTAATTATTAGTGGGGTCTAAACACTGATTTCATTACATCTCACAGTGATATGAATCGAATCTGTAGTCAAAATAACAAAAAAAAAAAAAAAAAAAAAATGGGGGNATTGAGTTTACTAACCGCCCTATTCCCACACCACTGACAAAACTCAGCGGCTGACTATTGCCTTTACTACTGCGCCTAATACTATGCCGCAAATTTATTTTAAACTGTCGTATGACAATTGTCAGTTTTATTGTTATGACCTACTGAGTAAGTGACAACGGCGAAACAATGTTTATATTGTGTTTTAGGCGCAGTAATTGTGACAATAGTCATATGATGAATTTTGTCAGTGTTGTGGGAATAGGGCGGTAAATCTAAGTACGGAGGTTTAAGTTCTTGACTAATTTCAGCTTAACTGATTTCTTCCTTCTATAGATACGTTTAAATTATTTGAAATTTACTATCGAATAAGGTTTTTTGTTGAAAAATAAGTAGTTTATATTTAGCTTGCATCTATTATAACACGAAAAATTGTAGTTTGAAAAGGTAAGTTTATGAAAAGGCATTGATGAGTGGCAACACTGCAATAAGCAACACAGAGGGCTCCAGTTGGCACTGAAAAACTGGCCCTAAGTGTAGTAAGTGAATAAAAAAAGGTGCTATTGTGGAAAAGTTTTTTGTTAATAAGTAAATTTCTTGTTACTGGGGTCCACATGCGTCTAGTGGTACCCCTTTCCTAAATTTTGATCAATTTTAGGGGTTGAAAGCCCACCTAGATAATTACAAAAAACAAAAGTAAATATCCGCTTTCGGATTCTTGTTACTGGGGTCCAGATGCGTCTAATAGTACCCTCTTTCTTAAATTTTGGGGGTTGTAAGCCCACCTAGATAATTACCAAAATTTTTATACAAATAGGTTTGCCCAATTCCCAAAGTTTTCATTTTGTATTATTATTCATATTAGTGGTATTCATCAAAACAGATAGCTTTGTCAAGCAGATAATTTTATAAGTTTACGTAATCTGTTACGTGAACGACCCATGATATAAAAAAGAAGGTAGTTTCAATAAACAACTTTTGACGGATAAAAAGATTTTTAGATGTTTCATAAGTTGTGAGTATTCTCAACGGCCCTGCCACTTTGATAATATTAAAACAATAAATCGGAGTATTTTCTTTCCCACATTTATACCAGTTTACCAATATTTCAAATCAAAAATCGTAATCAGTGCTTGGTAATTTTTTGCTACTTACGTGGTTCGCACATTTTTTTTTTTAAATATATAAATTGTGTAATGTTAAAGGATACTTCATTGAAATTGTTCTTTTTATTTTATAATAAAAAAATTAATATTAATAATATTATTTGAATTTGCGTGCAAAATTTTAATGCGGAACCCAATTATTGATCAAGAAAACATAGCTAGAGTTGCGACAGAGTTGCATTGGCTTCCGTTTATCAAGTTTATTCAGTGAAATTGCAGAAATTTATTAGAAATGTGTAAACGAGTTTTCATACAAATTTTGGCAGTTCATTTATAAGGTTCACCCCAATTATAAGTTTATACGGTTTACAATGCATTTATAAGGTTTNAAATTAATATTAATAATATTATTTGAATTTGCGTGCAAAATTTTAATGCGGAACCCAATTATTGATCAAGAAAACATAGCTAGAGTTGCGACAGAGTTGCATTGGCTTCCGTTTA
>NW_016189601.1:0-3907 GCF_001687245.7 Rhagoletis zephyria
TTGGCATCAAATGGAAGGTATTTTAAAGATCCCTAATTCCAAAAAATATTATTAATAGGGTTGCCACCTATTTGGAATCGTATATTTATTTAATATTTTGTTTAGAAAAAAAGGTAAAATATTATATTCATGGGTATCATGAGAAGGTTCTTAAACAATGTTTTCCCCATATACAAATAGTATGCCTTAGGATAGTTGCCACTTATTTTCGATACTACAAAATTTATCTAAAACATCGCAATATGGATATCAAATGAAAGGTATTGTTGAGGACTTTTATTAGAAAATATTTTCGATCAGGGCTGCCATGCTTCTATGTAATTCAAATTTTTATTCTGTTAATTTCAATCGGCATTTTTTATGTATACACTGTACATATATGCTCAAGATACATACTATTCATTCCAGCGTATTTCGGCCATATGGTTGCCATCTAAATTTTAGAGTAAGAAATTTACTTAATAGATATCGAAATCCATTTTTATTTTTTTCAAAAATATTTTTTAAAGCTATCCAAATGACCAATATTTGATATCAATACCTTGAAAACTTTAAAAAGTATCTGCACTCCGGGCAAAGCTCGGTCAACCTGGTACTAGTTTATTGTTTAGCGAAACCCGTATAAATCCAAGATACGATCCAAGGTATATATCTACATATAAAANAGATACCGTACTCGGTTCTCTGACAATTGAGAGAACAAAACAGAGAGCAGATGTAGTATGTTTGACAACCAAATTGTAAACAAGAGAAAGGTGCACTTGCAGATGTGTGAGCTGAATGTGCATACAAAATAAGCAACAATTTACAATTAAAATTTGGAGGTTATGTAGCAGTTGTCAGAAGTTATCATCCCGTACTGTTACTCTCTCGCTCTGAGCGAATTTTTATTTTTTTACAGTTTTACTAGTTTTAGTTTGAGGATTACGGCATTGGACCTATAAATAGAAGTATCACGTTAAAGTATACGGGCACACTCATCAAACAGATTTCACCTTATTCTTTGAACATAAGAAAATGTTGGATCCAACATTTTGAATTTTGAAAATCTCATAAAAATTCCTAAATAAATTAAATCCATCAATATTTGAAAAATTTTGTCTGCCAAATAAAGTTTGTCATGTTGTTTGAGGTTAGAAAAAAATTCTGAAGTGATCATATCAAACACCTGGGCTTGTCCAAATAACTTTTCATCAATTTTTTTTTGTGGTCCTGTGTGTGTTCTTAGAGTTATGACCTTTTAAAACTTTCGGCTTAACAACTAGTTTAAACTTCATTTGCTCACGTACCAATTTATGAACACATTTAAAAGTGTAGAATAATATAATTTTGTAGTATAAAACACCATCCACCTATCGATAAATAAGTATGCCAGTGGATTTTTTTTTTCTTAACCCTTTCAGTACAAAAAATCAACCGTTGAAGCTAAAAACCTGAGAATTTGTACACCGGCGAATTTGGGTCGTCGATTTCAAAAATACAATCAAATATTTTATAAAGCTTTATTATTTTATTCTAGTGTGTTTGTCCGAAGAAGTCTTAGACGCCTGGCATAAAAGTATAAGGAATGTGCGATTTTTCCATAAAAGAAACACGACGAGATATTTAATGGCTCATTTGTTATTAATGTCGGATCCGGAACTATCATCGCTTAGGACTACAAAAAAAAAAACAATTTTGAATTTGGTGAAACTGAGATGTATATTTTAAAAGCCAACATTTATAAATTCATTGAGAAAGTTTACAAAAATTTTTATTTTATTATTATAAATTTTTTTCAATAACTAAAATCATAAGGGAGGTATCTAGTCATTTCCTGATACCAAATGAAACAAAATTTGCCAAAGAGTTAAAAAAGTTTAATTCTATAAGTTATTATTAGTTTTTAGTGCATTCTAATCACAAATGTAACTAAAATCTATTTTTTTCAGAAAAAGGATATAGGGGAGATACTCAAGTCCTTACACCGAGCAAAATGAAATTTTCACAGAGAGCTACCAATTTTCGCTTTATTCTGCTTATAATTGTAGCTTAAATTAAGCTTTTAAAATTAAGTACATATGTATGGGGGGTAGTCATGTCCTTTCACCGATATTGCCAAAGCTTCGATTTTTTCGTAATTTATATATTCTAAAGCAGCACACCAAATTTCATTTTTTTCTGCCATAACTCCCCTAATTTTGCCGATTCAGTATATGGGGGCGCTGTACTGTGCGCCAAAAAAACGGAGGGGAAGCTTATAAAAATCTTATTAAAATATATGTATTTTCTATTGAAAAATACCCAACAGATATAGCGACTTGACCACCAAAATCAAAAGTTCTAGGGATATACCATATATGTATGTATGTTTGCACATGTGTCTACAATTGCGTTTGTATGCATGTACCTTAATACTTATGTATGTATGTTGAATATTGCGTTTGCAATGCAAACTGTGGAAAGCCATCTGCGCTTCATCACAATTAAATACACACCAAGCTAACGCTCAAGCGAGTTAAACGAAGTTAATTTGTTTTTAATGCCTGACATGTCCGCGCAGCCCCGCGCAGCCCCGCACTCGCCACTAACTATCGAGACTTTGTCATGCTGCTCAACGATACCACCAAAGCTAATCACTCACTTCGACACGCAAACCACTCACACCTACCCAATATCCTACTCCCGCATCCGGTGAGCCCTATACATAGGTGAGATATACCGACCAGACCGTGACACATATTTATGCATACATACATACATATGTATGTACGTATGTATGTATGAATGTTTGAGCTCGCAGATACACTTGTAATCATGTCAATGTCCATTAGAGCGTTGTGGCGAATCTTCGTAGCGCGGTAAGCGCGGTATTCACGTATCGATTTTCAATTGAGCAACAACGTTCCCAGCAATTCCTTATCCAGTGGAAAAAAACGAATAAGGTAAAGTGAGTTGCACGAGGGGCTATAGACGATGAACATTTCAATTAACTTAACGCTTACTAGCCCCAGTTTATACAAAATATACATCCATAGATACATAAATATGTACATGCACTAGTGTGTAAGAGTTATCTATTGTCCCAGCCATCATTTGGATGTCTATTCGGCATTACCGCTTTGGTGTAGGGATTAGCAGTGCGCGCTATCTCTCCGCAGGGTCTGGGCTCAAGCCTTGGTCAAAGCAACATCGCAAAAAATTTAGAAAAAGGTTTCCTAACAGCGGTCGCCCCTCAGCAGGCAATGACAACCCTTTGCCATGAAAAACAGCTTCTCATATAAAATACAATTGCCGTTCAGAATCAGCAGGAGCACTGGAGGTCCCTCCCCTTTGCGTAACAACATCAAGGCGCACGCCACAAATCGGAGTAGAAGTTCGGCCAAACACTAACACAAGCGCCAATCTATTATTATTACAGCCATATCGAGTCGGATGGACGAATGTTTAAGAGAAATTCTTGTCCGCGATGAAAAAGCGAATCTTTTCTGACTTTTCCAAGCGATTACAGAAACCTTGTAAGCAATCAAACATAGTGGTATCAAACGACCACAAAAAACAGGATGCTTTCTTTTCTATATAGGATAAATGTCGTTTTCGTATCACTGCGGCGGCTCGCTTTATCATCGTTTGGACGCGCTCACCGTCGCTATACGACTCGCTAGAGAGCACTTCCGAGATTAGTTGCGCGCTAAGAATACTCGATTTCAAGTTGCTTGTGATTGAAAATGTTGGCTGGGATAGCATTCCAACTTTTTACTGCTGCTGACACTGCTTTACGCTTCACATGCAAAGTTGTGTGTGTATGTGTGTATGTGTGTGTGCGGTTTTTGGAGAATCAGTGCAAGTGAATGCGCGCCACTTATTGTGTGGCAGATAAAGCGAATTTGAAGGGCTTGGCCGATACTCTGACGAACAAGCCTTTGGG
>NW_016189602.1:0-3907 GCF_001687245.7 Rhagoletis zephyria
TTTGCATGGAGGTTTTCACACAGATAGCTTATGAGCTAGGTTGGAAAATTAGTTGTCACCTGCTAAAAAAGTTTAATTAAAATAATACGCGGAAACGTCTGAACGGATTTGCATGAAATTGTGCAAGCAGATAGCTTATTACCNTTTAATTAAAATAATACGCGGAAACGTCTGAACGGATTTGCATGAAATTGTGCAAGCAGATAGCTTATTACCTACAGTGTAAAATAGGCAAATTTTTTGGAAGAGCTGCCACCTGTTAAAAAAGTTTAATTGAATTAATACGCGGAAACGACTGAACAGATGAGCACGAAATTTGGCACTGAGATAGCTTATCACCTACGTTGGAAAACATGCTACTATTTTAGGACTTGCCACGTATTAGAAAAGTTTAATTAAATTAATACACGGAAATGACTGAACTGATTTGCGTGAAAGTTTGCACACGGATAGCTTAAGACCTGCATCGGAAAATAGGCTACTTTTTTAAGAATTGCCACCTGTTTGAAAATGAAATTTTGCTCAAAGATGGTTTATGACCTGGATTGAAAAATAGGCTACTTCCTTAACCGGTTTCCCGATCAGAACGAAATTTGGTACACTTACTACGGATTTCGCAAGGATGGTTTTAGACTGTAAGGGAATCCGATAACTCAAGGCCCCTCCCATACAAATAAATTAGAATTTTCATATTACATGCATATCACTGGAAGTATTTGTGGGAGAGAACTGGAACTTGGTATAGAGATATGTATGTGAGATCAATGTCGGCATTAATCGATTGATTTTTTAATCAATTAGTTAATTCGATTAAATTCAATCTGATTACAGTTAATCATGATTAAATTTAATCTGACTAAACAGTTAATTTAAAAAAAATTAATTTTTAATCATTAACTCTTAATTTGATGAAGTAGGTTTTGTAGTTAATTAATTTATTTTTGTTATTTTATGGCCTTACAACCATTATATTCAACAATTTTTATTGAGCCTGAGGCCGTTTTTACTGAAAACTTATTGTGGAAAAGCAACATTAATTTGAAAATGGTAGAAGTGATAGCTATTTCGGAAATCACCACATTTCCTCATCAGACTTCTTTCGGTAGGATTCGAACCGACGATCCCACTGACTCAGCCAGTTGCCTACGCACTGTGCAGATCACACCTAAAAGTTGTGATCCTGCTGGACAACCAGCCCCGTGAGGTAATACCTTAAATGGCAGTGCCGCAAGGAGAGTGGTTAGTGGAGAGGTTTTAGTACGCAGGTGTAGCTGTGAGGCTGCAAGTCGTGCATACTACTATGCCGGTATAGTAGTACTCATGAGAGTTCCCTCTTCACGGGCGTCATCCCAGAAAAAAAAACACCTAAAAGTTAAACATTCTAATAATAGAAATATTAACAAAAACCAACAAAACCAACAACCACATGATCAAGTGAATTGTTTCGCTTGATTGTAGTTGGCTTACCAAGTGAAATAGTGGAAATAAGCAACAAGGCGAACTTAGCACAGTGCGTAGGCAACTGGTTCATCGGTTCGAATCCTACTGAAAGAAGTCTGATGAGGAAATGTGGTGATTTCCGAATTAGCTATCACTTCTACCATTTTTCAAATTATTGTTGCTTTTCCACAATAAGTTTTCATCAAAAAACGGCCTCAAGCTCAATAAAAATTGTTGAAGTTAATTAATTTATGCTGGAATGTTCCTGTGCACACAAACCAAGTAAATCCGGTATCGCTAAGTCGAGTTTTCTCATCAATTTGAGCAATTTGGTGTGCATTTTCATTAAGATCTATACAAACTAGGTTTGTCGATTTAGGTCAGAAAATACGATTTTGTAGATTTATGAGTTTTTGAATGACTATTTGATTCGATTTCAAAGATTGAATATGATCTGAGAAGAGGATATATACCCAGTGGGAAAATGTAATGTATAGTAATCGAAAAAAATAATAAGTAAAACAACCCTTTGCACATTCGAAAATGTATTTTTTTCCCCGGGGCGATGTCCCAAGAAAAGTGGGGCATTCAATTTTGCATTACCTAGTATCGAGAAATGTATGTGTTTTAATATGAAATTTTTGGAGCTTTTTGAATACATTAAAATGCTGATTACAAAGTTGGCCGTAATATTATCGAGAACGCAAAAGAAATACATTATATTAATTATCACGCTTGTAGTGTATTACTACTTTTCCGACTGGGTAGGCCTTTAAGGGCCGAATTCACAGTGCTTAGTTAAACCATTGTTAACTAAACCACTAACAACAGTTTAACTAAGAATTTATATTCAGAGTCACATAGTAATCTATAGAATTTCATATCGCCTGAAAATATACAAATTCTTAAAACTAATATTTTTCTATACAAATCTAAATTTCGTTCCACAAAAAAAAATTATTTCACAAGAGTTTAACTATGGGGGTATGCTGGTTTAAACTTTTGTTAACTGAGCATGATGAATACCAAAATCGATAGTTAAACTCTTGTCAGTGGTTAACTACGCACTGTGAATTTGACCCTAAATAGTATATAATAGTTTATTGTCCGACTTGGCTTGTTGGGTAAATTTAAAAAAAAACATATTTCTCTTAATTTTTAAAATTTTGACCATCGATAATTTCCACAATTTTAAAATATGTGGTACTATCAAAAATGAAATCTATTTTTAAATAAAAATTGTCGAAGTAAGGCGAGTTTTCTTAAATACGGCCTTGAATTTAATTGTGTGATGTACCGTATGTAAAAAGTGGTTTTTCAAGAAATTTTAGGAAAATTGGGACCGCCCTCTTATATCATATATGTATGTGTATCTCAAAAACTAATCTTGAAAACCCGCGGGCTAAACCAAAGTAACGATAATTTCAAAAAGCTACAAGCTATCTATATTTTAGGAGGAGTAGGTTTTTTTCGATTTCAAAAATAATCAAGACATTCAAGACGGTACTTAACGAGGCCAAACACAATGCGTATAACAAATTTTGTCGAGATCGGCCAAGTAGTTTTCGAGATACGCATATATCATATAAGTGGGCGGTGTCACCCTCATTTCCCTAAAATTACCACTTTTTTGCTAAAGAGCGATTATATATATATATCAATTTTGAATAAATATTGATGCCACACTGCTCAAAAAATTTGAAATTCGGGTACATACACTCAAATAAATTCAAGGCCGTATTTAAGAAAAGTGGCCTAAATTCGAAAATTTTTATGCGATTGTAATAAACGAGGTATCAGTTTGTATGAAAATAGATTTAGTTTTAGATAGTACTTCATATTTTGAAATTGTAGAAATAATCGAGGGTCAAAATTTAAAAAAATTAAGAGAAATATGGGTCTTTTTTAATTTACTCGATAAAAAATTCCAACAAGCCTATTCCGACAATAGATTATTATATACCATTTTTAAGGCCTATACATCCTCTTCTCAGATCATATTCGATCTTTGAAATCAAATCAAAATTAGTCATTCAAAAACTCATAAATCTTGTTTTCTGGCCTAAATCGACAGGTCGCGGCCTTTAAAAAATCTATAAAAATAGGCAATAATATTTCTCATAAAAACGAATACAATTATGGGGTAGGGTCTGGAAACTTCCAAAAAAAATCATTTTCGATAGGCACCCTAATGTATATATATACATATGTACATACATTCATATCTCCTAGTTAGTATGCCGAATGAATTCGCCNAAAAAAAATCATTTTCGATAGGCACCCTAATGTATATATATACATATGTACATACATTCATATCTCCTAGTTAGTATGCCGAATGAATTCGCCGCGATAGATTCGAGAGAGCAGCAACAGAGCATAAGCGTCAGCAACTTTAATTATGTACATACATATGCTCTTAAAAGCTCAGTTAGTCTAGACTTAACTTAATTTAACTTACCGTAAG
>NW_016189604.1:0-3907 GCF_001687245.7 Rhagoletis zephyria
CACTTGAGGTTACGACGTTTATTGCAATGTTTGCAATTGCACATTAAAAACCAAACCAGGAAGAGCTGATCCATTGAAACACGCACGCTCGCAAAAGCACCAAAAAAAGCTGGAGCAGCATAAAAAGGCAGAAAACCGTAGGCGACTTTTTTAAGACTTCATTGAAAATGTAATGAACGCGAAAAGGCTGAAATATTGCTATGTTCCTTCTTAGCAGAACGTAATTTAGCATTTTCGACAACCGACCACTTAATCAAATGTNTCGCAAATGCACCAAAAAAGCTGGAGCAGCATAAAAAGGCAGAAAACCGTAGGCGACTTTTTTAAGACTTCATTGAAAATGTAATGAACGCAAAAAGGCTGAAATATTGCTATGTTCCTTCTTAGCAGAACGTAATTTAGCATTTTCGACAACCGACCACTTAATCAAATGTTTACAAGAAAAACCAATTATTAAAAATCAACGCAACTCTTTAGCACCTTAAAACTTGCATATTATTGCTCTGGAATTTAATGGGATATCAAACTGCAGATTTTAAGAAAAACGAGGTCAAAGTGCCAAAAAATCGCGTTTTTTTCAATATTTGAGTATCTCTAGCAAAGAAACAAAAGGTAATAGAACCTTTCACTTAGACCTAAATTAAAGCCAGAACTCCCGAATAATATCCTTGCAAATTCCTGCACCTTTGCTTGATGGCCACTTATAGTCATTTGTTGAACAGAAATAACTGGTTTTGGGAAGTTTTAGTACATACCGCAATTAATGATAGAACTTTCCAAAGGTCACCAATAGTCATTTATTGAACAGCTAACACGGATTTTTACACCTTTTTTCAATTGCATAATTTTCAGTATGTTTTTATTGTTGGACGATAAAAAGTAAATGAGTACGCGCGCGATTTTTTGACACTTTCGCCACATTTTTCTCAAAATCTGGAGCTGATGAAAACTTTATACTTACGGATTCTTAATTCAATTCAATTCAATTTAGTTTATTTTGCACAAGTAAGACTATTGTCTCTTAAAGTACATCGACATTTGGAAATATATCTTTGTATAATTTAATATTTCATTATAAGTAAATACATTAGTTACTACGATTATTATCATTTATATCTTACATTTAATTTAGTGAGATATAAAGTAGGAGAGCATATACATGCATAAGTATTTAGTTAAAGTAAACAGAATTAGAGAAGTGTGTTTTCTATTGCAAAAAAACTCCATTAAGGCCAATTTAAAGCGCGCTGTATTGCGTTAATTTTTAACGTCATTCGGTAATGAGTTCCATAGTTTGATCGCAGTGACAAAGAACGTTCTAGATGACGAGAGATATTTATAGCGTGGAACAGTGAGGTTGCAAGTCCTGTCTGACTTCGCGAAACATAAATTTCTTGCCTTTTATAAATTAATTGATTTAGGAAAACTATGTTGCGATAATTTAGGAAATTAGTAAGACTNAGAACGTTCCAGATGACGAGAGATATTTACAGCGTGGAACAATGCGGTTGCAAGTCCTGTCTGACTTCGCGAAACATAAATTTCTTGCCTTTTATAAATTAATTGATTTAGGAAAACTATGTTGCGATAATTTAGGAAATTAGTAAGACTGCAGCCCATTATCTTAAAAGAAAACTTCCATATGTGCTCAAATTTTCGCTTCGAAAAGATATATCGTGCACAATTGTTCAGAGCAAGTTGCAGCTTTTTCTGTGATTCACAATCCATATTTCCATACAAGAGCCCACCAAACGATATCAATGGAACTATGATAGTTCTCACCAATTTCAGTTTCACATTTAAAGGAATGAATTCGGCTGTGTACCATAATTTTCTTAAAATAAAGTAGATTTTGCTTAGAATATAGTTAATATGGTCTTTACATCCAAGGTATGAATTTAATTTAAACCCTAAGCTAGTAACAACGGACTCCTATTTGATAGTAATGCCCTGTATGGTTAAAGATGGTAAATTCTTTACAAGTTGCGAGGAGTACGTAATACAAATGGCTTTTGTCTTAGAGGCATTTAGATTTAAGTTATTATCTTTCGACCACGAAGAGATGCGTTCGAGATCTTCGTTTACTCTAAACACCAAATCCTCAGATAGACCAATCGGACGAGAAAAATATACTTGTGCATGGTCTGCATACAAATGTATCGAAACAGTCTTACAACAATAAGTTATATCGTTAATAAACATAGTGAACAAAATTGGACTAAGTATAGATCCCTGAAGCACCCCCGAATGAAGACGGTTAATCTCAGAGCAGTTGCTTTTAATAACTACTTTCTGCCAACGCTTACTGAGTATTATTTTACACAGTTGAAAATCACAGCAAGTTTGAATATTTTCGCAGGTTCAGAAAACAACCAAAATTCCAAAATTTTGAATTTTATAATATTACTAGCAGACCCGGCGAACATCGTCCCGCCCAAAATTAATTTTTTTATTGAAACATTTGGTCCAACGTTTTCGCCAGCAATTCACGTTCACGTTTGGGTTTGTAGTCGACAGAAAGCATATCCTCCATTGCCGTACTTAAATAACCTGACGAAAGCGTTATACCGGGAAGAAGTCCTTGCGGCTCGATAGTGAATCGTCCTTGAATCTGTATAGTATAGTTGGTGGTAATTTCTAAATTGGTGAGTATCATTGGTCCACATTCTGTTTAGTCGCCGTAAAGCAAGGACCGCAATGGTTCTGATGGTTGATTTAACGGGAGTAATTTGATTTGATCCCTGGTGCCGCCGAATCGACGATTTTAGCTATAACTAGGCTCCAGTGCCACTAAAAATTATCATTAAAAAATTATCAGCAAAATCGTTTCGGTCGTTAGAGGGAGTTAAGCCACCAGAATAAGTCTTTTACATACTGACACTTAATACGAGAAAATACGCAACATCATCAGCGAAAAAAATTCTCAAAAATCAACGGTAACTTATAGCCATCTATCTATAAGTTGCACTTTATAATACTAAAATTTAGTGAACTACAAAACTGCATACTCAATTTGCTGCTACTTGCTGCAAAATGAACAATATTTCTCTAAAAAAAATAACAAAAAAATTTATTATGAAGAAAAACACTGTATTCTGGGTGTATATATATATACAGATAGGTAAAAGTTTCAATATGTTTGATAGCGCCACGTCCTATTTTCCAGTAACCCCAAAATCTCTTTACCAATTTCCAGGACACTACCGCAAATACTTCCAAAGATATACGGTATGAAAAATTCGATATGTATGGGTGATGCCACGCACCCTTAATTATCGAAAGTCTGCAGTAGGTGTCCAAAATTTCAAAAAATCGATACAGCCGTCGCAGATCACCTCTTATAAAAAGAAGGAGCTTCTCTTTATTAATTAGTGTAGGTAACACAGGGAAACACCGATTTTGATGCGGCAAATGTTGAAGCTGTTTTTGATAGGCTTTTTTGTGTTGGTTTTTGAAAATTATAGCACTAAACATAGTTCCCACTTTGACTCACATTATTAATTTTTCAATAACAACTTCAACTTTCCCCGATGCTTGGAAGGTAGCAAAGTTATCCCAACTGCTAAAAAGCCATCGGCTACTTGCCAACGGATTTTCGTCCAATAAGCATATTCCAGCTCTTTCTAAAATCTGGGAAAAGTTAGTTGTTGTTCAAATTACTGAATACCTTAATAAAAATAAGCTACTAACCGAATGTCAGTCTGGTTACAGAGCCCGCCATATTGTCAACAGCTTTGCTCAAGGTTGTTGAGGACATTCGCCCTGCCTATGACAAGGCGATTTAACTGTTCTGACGCTTTTAAATTTTTTCAAAAGCTTTCGACACAGTAGATCATTCCATTTTTTATTAAAATTAAAAAATTATTTTGGATTATTTGCTAGGCTCTAAGATTGCTTGAAAATTACC
>NW_016189605.1:0-3906 GCF_001687245.7 Rhagoletis zephyria
CGCAAAATGGAGAGCAATAAAAATAGAAAACAAAGTGCGTAAAATTAAAAGCATTTGGTTAAATGCCTGCACAAGAAACTCGCCACCTTCCTGTGAACTTGAAAAAAAATATTTAAGTAACTAAGCAGATTTATTAACTTTTATAGAATTTTTTTGGTAAACATTAAAAATGATGCACAACTTCTTAAATAAGTTTTTCTCATAAACAAGTTACTGACCTGCATTACTCATACGCCATGTAGTACCACTCAAGAATTTTGTGTAGTCACCAACCCCACTTTGTATGCACCAAAATTAAATATGTAGCTATATCGAAACTGCAATGCACATAAAAATCACAGCTTGAAGTTATTTGATTAAAGTAGAAAATACTTTTCCATGCAATAAATTCCTCACCAGACCAGCGAGGAAGTTTAGCACATTTTTGACCAAAGGCAAGCCAACATTTTACCTACATGCACATGTACATATGTATGTATACATATGCAAGTCTATAAAAATTTATATATTTAATTTTAAGGAAGCATTTACAGTCTTGCCGTTGCAATGAAATTGAGCATTATTTGAAACTTCAAAAACTGACGGTCTGTAGCATTGGCTTTCCGCTTCAAATGTTGCTACAAAGCGTAACTAAGCTAGCTGAAGGAAACCTTTAAGCAGTTTGGTGTGTGCAGGACTTTATTATTGTTGTTGATTCACACATTTTAAATAAATTTGTATTAAACGCTGAATATATTTCGATAAGACTAAGACTGAGTAAATAGTGTATGTAGTTAGCTCTTTTGCAAGTACTCAAGTTGCACTAAATACAGTGGTATAGTAGTTATTTCTAAGCCCTTACAGTACGACTAGATTTTCTCACACACACCAATACAGCACTTAATTAAGTAAGCAACTTTATAATAAAGCTTCTGGCTCAGCAAGGTATTTGAAGATAGGCAGCCTGGTTCTGGTCAGCTTATTCATTGTACGAACTTTAGTTGTGTTGCATAAGCTCCTTACTTCTACCCCCTTTCAAACCCTGCTCCATTCCACGCCGTTCTCCTTCATTCTTCAACCACAATTTTCTCTTCAACTGAATATTGACGCAGCTGCTCGTATCGAAAAATGTTTAATTCCTATTTGCATACAAAGAAAACCTATTGGCACTAGCTATTGGCAACTGTTTTGTTGCAATTTGAATATGAAAGTGGTAGAAGTTTATTTAAGAAATGGTGCGAAAATAAAGTTTGATTAAATGGCAATTTTCAATTATTAAGTATGTATTGTGAAATTTTTAATTGCTAGTGGCAGAAAATTTTTGATTGACTTGCAAATTTTCCTAATAAATGAACTCATTTGTGGCGATAATATTCATACATATAAATGAAATTGTATAGCAGAGAGATTGTGCTATAGGTAATGGAGTTGGGTAGCTACGCTACCAGAATATCATTTGCGTCGGATAAGGTTTCTATGAGTTGTAATATCTATGCTCGAAACCTTATTATTTAGGAGTGCCAGAGAAGTTAGCGCAAGGTGTTTAAACTTTAAGCTCGCTTTAACTGAAATACTAAGAGCCGTTTTCTGAAGTACCCTTTAACTTTAAAGCACACTTTTTATTTAAAGGTTGGATTAAAAATAAAGCTTTATCTAAAGTTAGGCATTTCTATTATAGGTTTTTGACGTATGCATGTTTCTTGGTTGTAAACCAATTTGAAACCGAGAATAAAATGCTTTACTTTAGGCACAATCATAAATTTTAGTGCAACCTTTAAATATAAAGTGAGCTTTAAAGTTACAGGTTACTATAGAAAACGGCTCTAAGTAGCAGATGCTGGGATGATTCCACTAGTATCATTGTCAATGCAACTACACGGCAAGGACTAGAGATGATAAAAGCCCTTAGACAATTATTAGGTAAACTGTTTTCAAGATCAAGATATGCCTCTTGCTTTGCTATATGGCGACTCTGTAGACCGCTTTCGCAGCCGAAAGTACTTAGCTATCTTTTATTTCGACATCTTTTTTTAAGCTCTCGCTGTACTGATCAGCCACCCATCAATCCAGGACCAGAAAAAATATGATCAATGGTGGCCTCACATTTAATTATAAACAAGTTATATGAAAAATTTATAAATTCGTATCAAGTGAGTGTTAGTAAATCTTTAGTTTAAACATTTAGAACATTTTTGAGGTATTTTAAGAGGGTCGCCTCGCTATTAAAAGGATAAACTCAAATATGTTATCAATTAAATGTATTATTAGCATATAGTTATGAATCTAAAGAAGTTTAAAAAGGCTGCATTTCTAAACTTCATGTAGCAGAGTTGCCACATGAATAAAAGTTCAAATTCAACTTTAATTAACCAAAAGTTAAAATATATGTGTCAAACAAAAGAGTGTTAAAAAATCTTTCGCTTGAGCATTTGCAATAATTCTTGCGATATTTAAAGCGGGTTGCCACCTATTTAAAAATTAAAATACTGAATTGATCATTAAATAGTTATTCAGCAATATTATTCAGGCAAGCATACTCAAAGGCAAGTATACATAAGTAATCACTTGCCTTGAAACATTGACAATTATTATGAAAAATTACCATGAATTTTTTTTTTTTTAATAAGTGTTCATACTGAAATCATTATTCTGTTGCAAAATGTAATTCCTTGGATTTTCACAATACCATTTCACCGTAGTTAAATTAAAAATTCTGCAATAGTGCGGTAATAATGAGCTGTGCGAAAAATAAGTTTAAAAGCTATCAGTTCCCGAGCTGCCTAATTAAATATTCCGACAAGCGAAAATGAAGCAAACGAAGGATAATAGCGCAATTTCAACAGAAATTTAAATATATAAAAATTTTCAATAATAAGCCGAAATGCGCTATGTTAAGGCGGTAATTAAAGTTCAAGTGTCTGCGTAACCGTTTATGCTGGTGCATGCAACTTTAACTTTGTATGTGCATACATATATCTTGGCTTACTTGACATTACGTAAATTTCTGCAGTGCAGTCGCGCCTTTAAGTAAATCAATAACAGCCTGAGTAAATCGAGTGAAATCGCGCAATCAAGTCAACATTTGTACATGCATATACACATTCATACCTACCTGCTTACCAGCTATTGCCCGTGCAGCTTGTCAATCAACATCCATAAATGTCAATAATTTCCTCAATACTCATACTTAAGCCAATTAACTCACTCATCCTGAACAGTCGGCCTTGTTGACAAATTAATGTCAATGGAAGTATGTAAAAAAAACAAGGAAATTGATTTCCACACCGATTAGCCGCAAGCAAATGGGAAATGTGTGGCACAATTATGAGTGTGAGTGTTTTTTTTTTTTNAAGACGACGCATAAAGTTATGGTTTATTTATGCGGCCTTTAATAATGCATCCCAAAAAAACAGTCGCAAATGTGGGAATGACTCTTCTGCCTTGAAACAGATTATCTATTTGTCCAACTACCATCTGACAGGTCTGTAGCTAGACAAATGAAAGTAAGTAGAGGCACGGATCGCCTGGATAACGAATAGGGACTTGGGACCGGTATATTAAAGCAAGAAAAATCGATTTTCGGAGCTCAAAATGTTATACCACTGCACACTTGCACTTATATACACTCACTTGAAAAAGTTTCCGCACAGAGATTTAAAAAAACAAAATCATATATTTTTCATAAAAAAAGATCATTGATTTTTCATTAAAATATGGTTCATGCCATAATGTATAAGTTTTAAACTACATATGTGTAAAATTTTGAAAAATTTTACAAATTTTCAGCAAAACTTTCAACTTATTTTTAAGAATTTTTAGAAATTTTTTTGGTACGCTGTTTTATATATAGCCCAGTGAACTTTAGTGTAATACTGTGCTGGTTTAACGCAGCTAAATAATCCCGTTGGCTTTTGATTTTTTTTTTTT
>NW_016189606.1:0-3906 GCF_001687245.7 Rhagoletis zephyria
TTTGTGCAAATTTGTAAGTATGCACATTAGGGTGTATCACCAAAAAAAAATTAAGTTTTCCCCCGAAATCAGAAAAAATTACAATATTTTAAGAATTCCGGCTGAATATTACGAAAAAATGTTAAGAAATGAAAATAACTCAAAAAATTTAATTATATTGATTCCATTGATAAAATTTTTACAAATGTTTATGCAGACATTTTAAGCTAAAACGCTTTTAAAAACCCCGATTTTTGGATGTATTTCACCATGTGAAAAAGAAAAAGGAAAAATTTCAAAACACACGAAACTATCAATTTTCTCACAAAAACGAAGGCCATCTCTGACGCAGGATTTTTTTCTAAAGGCTATGATGAATTTCAAAGATATAATTAATTTAAACAAATACTGGAAAAATTCCGTGCAATGTAGAATAACATTATGTGTACCAAATGAAAGAGATGTTCTGTATAATTAAACATTTTTTTTTTGGTTCACGAGGACTAATATGTTTTATTGTAGACGCCTTTTAATTTAATTTTATTTTACTAAGCTAATAGAGCAAGAAGGACGAGGATGTGTATATATTAGTTCATAAAAAAACATTTTTTCAAAAAAAAAATATATTTCAAATTTTCAGGGATATTTAAGGATGAAATTTTAAAAGGGCATTTTTAATACCTACTCGTCCTCATGCACCAACAAATTTTATCTGTTTTAATTCTACACAATTTTCTCTTTTATTTGACACACATATTGTTATTCTATATTCCACCGAATTTTTTAAATCATTTTTTGAATTAAACATAAATTTAAAATTCCGAAGTCCTTAAAAAATTCCGAAGTCAGAGATAAAAACTAGAACAAACGAAGTTTTACTATTTTTGGCACCTAGTTTCGCGAACATATTGACTTTTTTGTATGTAAAGTTTGCAGTCGCACGGTGTTTTCTAGTAGGTCCAGTTCACGTAAACCTTATTATTTACCAAAATTTTTTATTTACCGTTTTTTTTTGCATGGAAAGTGATGTACCCTAATGTTCATACAAACATATGTATTTTTTTTGATATGAACACTTTTTGTGCGAACGCCGCTCGCGGTCAAACCTGCCGATAAAAGGGTGTTGCCCGATTCGTCGTTAAATGACCACCACGCGATGACTTTTGAAAAGTTGCGCCATTGCAACATTGAAACATAGAATACGCATAAAAATGTGTGATAAAATANATTTGCCCAAAGGGTAACATATCGACCCCTAGCTGTCAAAATAACGTAAGCGACAATTTTTTAAAGATTTTCTTTTTCATGCAGAAATATTCGTAGAGCAGTTCTGCATCAAAAAAAAAATTTTGGAAAAAAATGTCGCTAAAAAAAGTTGCGTATACGCACTGTCAGCCTGAGTTCTGACGGTTTTTGTTTTGAAAAAAAGTTGCTTGCAATAACATATGTATGATTAACATAGAAATGTGTGTGAAAAATGCTTAAGTCCCGTTTTACAAATTTTACACGAAAGAAAAAACCTTTTGTGGCCATTTTCTTCAAGTATTTCGCAAAACTTTGAATGCAACATTTTGCGTGTTTAAAGCAAAGTAAAATTCCATACGAATTATGATTCGTATCGATTCGATTTTGATTAAATGTTTGCATATTATTTTCGCCTTATCGGATTTTCGGTGCGACCTTTGGGCTTAGCAAATTTTTCTTTCATTGGATATAAAAAACTTTTCTTAAGCTAGCGCTATGCATATAAGTTTATAATAAATTTTATATTTTAAAATATGCTTTGTTTGTATGTTTACCTAATGTGAAGTAATTTGGCGGCATTCGCTTTTAAAATTTGTATTCAATTCAATGCTTATTTGTGCATCTGTTTTACATAGCACAATTTATATTTTATTAATTAGAAACAACAAATTTCCAAAATTAATTTTTCAAAGTTAAAACCGTTACAAATATATGTATAGGTAGGTTATATTTTTTATGTTTTTTCTGCACAATTACCATAGAGCGACCGAATACAAACTAACAACGCCGCGCGCGATCGAAATTTCCTATTCCTTATCACTTCCAAAAGCACTGGTAAAATTTACTTCGCACACACACGCACAGGCCAAACGCAGACGAGTAGGAGGTCAGAGAACACCGGAAAACCCGAGTAACTATGCAAAAAGTATTGCACACACATACACATGGCCTGTGTAGCAGGCAGCAAGCACCTACAATCAATTAAATGACAAATAGAAAAAAATTATGTGCGTTTTTATCCGTCAAAGTGCGACTGTTGTTTGCAAAAGTGCGACGAAGACTGGCTCAAAGCTTGTTGGCCTGGCTAGTTGATTGCTGGCGGCTGCTATACAATTTAATGTACTCCATGTCTCATTGCATACATACATACACACATATTAAACATACAAATATTGGGCAGCACCCTAAATGCAAGCATCGACCATCGACCGCATTGCTCCAATGGGGCAAACCATTGCTCACGATTTAGGCATTCGTGTCGCGCAGTTGGTCGTTATGCGTCGGCGAGGATACTTAGACGATCCATATACAAATGTATGAAGGCTTGCTTTATTACCGAGAAGCTCCAATTGTATAAGCTTCTTGCACAGTGAAGTATTCGCAAAGGAATATTTGCTGAAAATTCCTTGGTGAATGTGAGTTTAGTGAATCAATTTCACCTCATCACAAAAGCTCCACGTCAAGTATCTTACTTTTGGCGCAGTTAACAACTCTGTAGTCACCATAACAGATAAGGTCATAAGAAGCTGGTCCCGAAACGCAGTTTCCACAGGCGTTTACTTCAGACTTCGTCTATTACTGATCAGTTTGAAGTATAGTGGGCTGGAGTCACGTTTGACAGCCTTATCTCCTTTTCAGCGCACGCCTCAGCCAACTGTAATAAACTGGGAGCCAGGAACAAAGTCCTCAAGTCTCTAGCCGACAGCACTTGGGGAGCCTATAAAGCGACCCTGTCACAACATATAAAACATGGTGTACAGGCTGCTTTTCGGGTCGTACGGTCATTACCTCCACCAAAAAAGCCAGATGATGGCGCGACAATGACGACTGGCAACATTAAGGACCGCTCCAGACGGCCTTCTGATGTCAGCTGTACATCAGCTTCATAACAAATACCCCATGCTCCTAGTAACGGAGCTTAACATCAAACTCAGCAAGCATTTTCTTGTTGGATCCTACAGACGAGAGCACCCGAACAGGCATATGCTTGAAGCGGAACCTCCATTTAGGCATGCCAGAAGGTAACTCCACGAACTGAAGGACGAAGTACAGAACTACGAACGCCTAGCAATTTTAGTTTCGATCTAGTCAGTCTATGACATGATATAACTTACAGACTATTGGTATAGACTGGCAATGAACGACATTCACCGGGAGACCATTACTTCCACCTACTGTCCCCTGAGTGTCGTCATCGGAGTTCAATACCCATCAGTTGTAGAGTAAGAGCTTCAGCTGCCAAGAGAGACCCGCAGATACTGTTCGGCCAGAGGCTAAGCACATTCAAACTCTGTCGCCCTAAAATTGCTTCATTCCATTTGGGCTTTAGGAGTAGGCGAGATCGTGTGATGAGTTCTGAGGGCACAATAGACCCAAGGTCGCAATGCACCTCTCTATCATGGCCATATATCTACCCTTACCATTGCTATTGCCTTTATTATCATTACCATTACCACAATATCACAATTAATAATACCATTGCAATTACCGTTAGCATTACTTTAATAATTATGATTACCTTTGATCTAATCTTTATCAATCTTTACCAAAAACATCACTACCTCCTTACCATTACCATTACTCGTTTTCCATTAATTATTTTCCTAAAAGGTAGAACACTGTCGACTTGTACAAAAAAAACGTGCTCCAACAATGTGACCCGATTTGTGTGTAGCGCGTATT
>NW_016189607.1:0-3906 GCF_001687245.7 Rhagoletis zephyria
CTGTCGGCCAGCATTTCAAGCTCTTCGCATTCACGTATTTCTGCCTCTCACTCTGACTTATTCCAGGTATTTTATACGTGGAAAAAACAAGAATCCTTGAAAACTTGGTTTCTCTTCAGGAGAATGCCAATAATAACACCCTATTGTTTATTATTCCACTTTTTAATACTATAGATTATTTATGGGTCCCCCATTGCATTTTTTGAGGTTTTAGAGGTCCTCTAAAAATAGTTAGTCATAGAAAATGGTTGAATAAACAATTGGGTATTGTTATTGGAAGTCTTCTGAAGAGACAGAAAGTTTTCTGATCGAATAATATTTATTTCCAAGAATTCTATATCATTTCTATGAAGACTTTTTTTTCACATATAAAATATTTACATGGACAACTTTGAGCGCTTTGAGCGACCTCTAAATATTTTTTGATTGATAAAAAATAAAAATAAAATTGGGGTAAAGTTGTTTTCGGTATAGAATAATCCAAGGGGTGAGAGCATTAAAATTCCAACTTCACTTCTTTGGACCACCCTACTGTACATATGTCAGTATGTACATCGTTGCATACGTACGTATAAGCACTAAAATATAAGTGGCACTTCACAAGCTGTGAATCTGAATATTGTGAATATTCAATAAATGATTTTTAAGTGTCCCCAGCAAGACTTCGAAACTTCTGCGGTAGCATCAGGCTAACATTGCGAAAACCGGTAAACAAAATATCATCGAAGCGCAGGGTAAAATATGCTTCCGCATATGAGAAACTGAAAAGTTTAGTTTATTTATTTGCATTTGCGCCCAGCAAGTTTCTACATACTTATATGCGTGGGATACTTAAGACTAGTTTTCATTATGTAATATTTTGAAACAAGCCTTTATGATAGCCGGAAATTGCAGCTCATGCGGCGGCAATTGCTTCTGCAGTTGGTATTTATACAACTGATTGCACAATGGAAAAATTGCAATACATATGTATGTATGTATTCAAAAGATATTTTCAATTAATTTTTCATCAATTGAGACTTTTGAAACATGAAATGTTGTGCTTGTAGATTTTAATTTCTCTGCGTGGCGCCAACACATTTGAGGATTCACAAGATATCGCAGCGTTAGCGTCATAATGGCCGTCATCGATTCGCCAACAGTTAGCGAGTGGCGAAACGCATGAACTCAATGAGATGCAACCAAACTCGATATCGTCCATCCTTTTGCTAACTTTGTTGTTGTTTTCACATACACAAATTTTCGTTTCGATGACGGCTAATGTCTTCTTAATTTTCGTCTTCTTCTTCTTGATTGGCGCTGTAACCACCTAAGCGGTTCTGGACAAGTCCAATTAACTCGTTAAATAAAATTTTCCAAGAGTGGCGCCAAAGATCCCCTCCTTTCCAGTGATGATCCTCTGTAGGTTTTGCTGTAGTCCTCATAAAAAGAAGAGGTCTCATCCTTGCCATATTTTTTCTTTTTATTTTGCGCGATTTAACGTGTCGGGTCCCTCACTTTAGCTTGCTCCCAAACGGGTATTTGGTCGTAACCCAGAGAACGCGTACATATAAATATTTGGATATACAAGTGAGCTGCGATTTGAACCTTACGCAAAAGAATCACTTCTGGCCACTCCCAGGTGAATGGCAACCCAAAGCTTTCCCAAATTACGTGGACTTTTGCGCGCGGAACAATCTTCCACGAAAACGCTATTAGTAAAAATGTGAGAACCAAGTGTTTACTTAAAAATTGTGTCTTATTTTATTTCTGAAAAAATAAAGCTTAAATTTGGAATGCGCTTATTTGTTTTAATTCACCTTAAATATACAAAACTCCACTACATCTACCCTGTATACTGACGTACATACATATGAGTGCATGCATATATACTTTATAGATCAGCGAAAAACTGCTGTGTAAACTTGACATTGAATATTTAACAATAAATGAAAATTACAAAAGAAAAAAACAGATATTGGATTGACTGTTGCTTAATGCGTTTTGCAGGAAAACAAAAAAAAAAAAATCTCGTCGATGTTTTTGCAAAACCGCCCATCGACCAGTTGCAAAACCGCCTAAATCGCCGTTGTGGCAAAAATGAGATTTGGCAACCCTGAACTCCAGGCATCGAGATTTATGCATAAAAATCGTTAAATCGTTATTAAAACAACAGATTTGTAAAATAATAGCTAGAGAAAATACCGCCTAACAAGGCAATGCCTTCAAAGAATAAACCGTTTTTTCGCTCCCCTGTAAAATTTGAGTGCCGTAAGATAGGCGGTTTTGCAAAAACATCGACGATCTATTTTATGAACAATAAGCTAATTTGAATTAATTTCATAAATGAAATCTCCTATTTAAAACAGCAACAAATCAAAAATTGTATATTAANCTATTTTATGAACAATAAGCTAATTTGAATTAATTTCATAAATGAAATCTCCTATTTAAAACAGCAACAAATCAAAAATTGTATATTAACTTAAAAACGTCAAAACGTTTTTCACTGAACGTGTCAGGTGGCACTGCAGCCGGCCTTCCAAAGTTCGTTTTGACAGGTTACTTGAGTGTATGTGTTTGACTGAATGAATGATTAAATAAAAGAAGTAAGTCAATTTTAATTGCAAATGTGTATAGCGGACATCAATTTAGTATTATTTCGTGAACGATGTTTTTAAAGGTGTTTAGGTTAAAATGGAGAGAAGTAGTCGGGGCACCTGTAACGAAATATTATAATATAAACAGGTAATTTTTAAGCAAAAAACAAACCCGACTTCAATTCTCAGATAAAAATTTAGGCGTACCGTTAATTTGTTCATGATCCAATGGTCGGATCTAAACCAAATTATTATGAGGCCACCTCTACCTGGGACACTACCTTTCCGATGCAAAAAGAACTATCAAAATCGGTTAACGTGATCGTCCAAAGTTATGCGGTAACATATGTAAATAAAAAAAAACTATTCCGACGAACTGATAACCTCCTCCTTTTTGTGAAGTCGGTTAAAACGAAAATGCGATAATGGCAGTATCGTCATTTCGGGAACGGCGAGCAAGTAAAATATACTTTATATATTATGTTTTATTTAAATTTGGGGTTTTTCGGTAATTTATACAAACTCCTACTAAATTTAGCTGTACAAAATTAATTAAATTACATACCTTTCATATGCATCTTTTTTATTTTTTTAAGTTTTAATAACACGTTTCACTGGTGTCTGGGCACATTTGGTTGAAAAAATGTATGTATGTACATTAGGGCGGGTCGGTCTTTTTACTATGCGCTTTTAACGTAGGAGGTTTCTACGTGTAATGCTAAGAAAATTTTTCGAAGAAACCATAGCTCTAAAATCAATTTTGAGTTTGCCAAATAGCGAAAATAGGTTTCGAAGAAAATGTGAAAGTGTTCACTTTGCGCCCTCTTGTGGAAGGAATTCTTAAGAAAAGGGTGAATGCAGAAATGAATTCCTCATACCAAAAATCCCTACAAAGGATTTTTTTTATAACAAAGTATGTAAATGGAGTGTACATAGATCAATGCCCTTCTTCCTACTAGAGTTTTAGTAATTTGTTGCGCATTAATTCCCGCAAGATTCTTGGGCAAATTTACACAACGTCTTTTGAAATATTTACCAACTATACTTCAAATGAGTAATGATTTTTTATTTCGTACATACGCATGTACTATACATATGTAGGTACATATATATGTGCGTTTTACTTTCAATATTAAAATCATTTAAGTTTGTGTGTTTTTATTATCTCATATCTAGCTTTAATTCAACTTGTGGCCGGCTGTGCGAGTATGCATGCAGGTGGCGCGTGTTGAGCACGCGTCCTAACAAGTGCGTCTAACCACAAATGACACACTCCCTTCATCACGACAAAGCCATCATATTGCGCATCAATATCGTCTCATACATT
>NW_016189608.1:0-3906 GCF_001687245.7 Rhagoletis zephyria
TTCCTTAATGCTGAACTCCGGGGTTAGCAATCTAAAGCCCACCCAAAATCTTTAATTGTGATCTGATTTTGGTGAATCACAGTGGTGACCAAGCCTATGCTCTCGCGTAAGAGCTTTTTCGTTTCGAGAACGTAAAATGTATTTTATATGGAGGCCCGCCTACATTCAGCTTTGGCGCTACGTTGACTTTGGCGTCGCTTCAACAGCTGGCTATGAACACATGATATTAAATGCAGCCGTTCATATAGCGAAAATTTGGCAACGCTAACGCCAACTCTCAACTATTCGCCTGCGTTGTTTGTCATCTGTAGCAAATACATAATCAAATATTTTCCTTATGAAACAGACTTCAAAAACTATTTAGGGGATTCTCTTAAACGTGAATTAGAGCTAATTTACACCACGACTTTATACCCTGCGTTTTTTTGCATTTTCGCTTTTAAAAGTCTTCGAAAATCCTCGTGTATTTACACGATGACTTTTTCTTTGCAGCGCTTCTTGCGTTTTTTCACATTTAAGCGTAAAATTTTCTTTGGTAAACTCGTCGTAGACAGTCGTTTTCCGAGGCTGGAAAAATTTATTTGCAAATAACTAAATCACGCAAATAAGTATTGATTAGTGGTACNTAAACTAAAGAAAAGCATGCGCATGCTCAAATCGAAACGGAGATTCAAATTAGTCGATAACATTTTGTTTTGTTGTTGTCAAATTTGGCGCTTTTTTCTAGTTCGCTATTCGCAACAACAAATTTACATACAAGTCATTCTATTGATGTAACTGAAAGTAAAGTGATTGAAAGTAAAGTAAAGTATTGATGTACTTAAAGTGAAGGGAGTAAAGTATAAAGGGATTTAAGTGAAAGGTGTATTCACAACTAACCAAAGTCGATAACGAATTCAATTAATCGAAAGTCGACTTTTTTAATTGAAAAGTGATGTTCCCATAAATTAAAAAACTTTACACTTTCCACTGGTCGTCTGTATACTACGCCAGAAATGCAAGAGTATGTCACAGTGAACAAGGCGTTTAGATATAAAAGTGTAGCAGTTTCCTTTGTTAAAACTTGACTCAAAAACTTAAACGGAATTACACCAAATTTGGATAGTACATTTGTTGGACAGAAAATCTCTATTTGTGATCTGATCTTGGCGAATTACAGTGGTGACCAAGCCCATGCTCTCGCGTAAGAGCTTTTTTGTTTCGAGAACGTATAATGTATTTTATTTGAAGGTCCGCCTACATTCATCTTTGGCGCTACGTTGACTTTGGCGTCGCTTCAACAGCTGGCTATGAACACATGAATTTAAATGCAGCCATTCACGTAGCGAAAATTTGGCAACGCTAACGCCAACTCTCAACTATTCGCCTGCGTTGTTTGTCATCTGTAGCAAATACACAATCAAATATTTTCCTTATGAAACAGACTTCACAAACTATTTAGGGGATTCTCTTAAACGTGAATTAGAGACCCTTTCGTCCACATTTTTAAAGCGGAGCGCATCTCGAACTCACCCAGGGTGAAAAGTCCTCGTGTAAATTGGCTCTTTCTTTTCAATGGTGTTTCCGCAACTAGATTGCTTCGAAAGTTTTCTAGGCCGCGAAAAGCATCATTCATACCATTTTTGATAGTCGTTTTCCGAGTCTGTTAAAGTCTCGAGGTTTTCCTGCCGTTTACGAGTTTATGGGAATCCTCTAATTATTTAATTGAAATAATAAAACCCACAAATGGAAAAATAGTTTTGAATATTCCCGGGTTTATTTACTACGTTTGTACGCACGTATTATTTGCAAATAACAATTTGCAAAATGGTAAATTTTACCGTATAAACGCTGAGTTTACTTTTTATTTGCAACTAACTAAATCACGCAATTAAGTATTGATTAGTGGTACTATTTGCAAATAAGGCAATATTAAAAAAGATTTTTCCCCATCGAATAAACAGTAGGGGTATTCTCTGAGTCTTGCAAAGCCCTTGCANAATATTATTGCCTTTTTATAATCAGACAATATTAAAAAAGATTTTTTCCCCATCGAATAAACAGTGAGTTAGGTATTTGCAAATTATTTTTATTTGCAATTTGCTTACGTTTAAAAGTAGTAATTGATAAATTTGTAATTTTGATTATCGATTATATATTATCTTCTGTTATTTTTGCAAAAACTTATCGATTATCGATTAAGATCCCATTTCTTTTTCTCATCACAAAATACAGCAGAATTTCTGCATTTTGCATTTCACTNGGAGAATACCCCTAATGAGTTAGGTATTTGCAAATTATTTTTATTTACAATTAGCTTACGTATAAACGTAGTAATTGATAAATTTGTAATTTTGGTTATCGATTATACATGAACTTCTGTTAATTTTTGCAAAAACTTATCGACTATCGATTAAGATCCCATCGCTTTTTCTCATCACAAAATACAGCAGAATTTCTGCATTTTGCATTTCACTACGGTTTGTGCGTTTTGCACATTTCTTCATTTCATTCTTGAGTTTATCCATTTTTGCATTTAATAAACCAAAAAACATACCCAATTATAAAGGAAATATCCACAGAAAAGTGGAATTAACTTGGTAACGTAACGAAGTATTGTTTTTGCGTCTTTGATTTTGGGCTGTGGCCAGAATCAGCAGCGAAGCGAAGAGTGAAATTTGCTGTGTCGAAAGCAGACGGTGGCAATAGGTTTGAAACGTGAGTGGAGTTAACTATTGTCTTCTTTGTAGTATTTCGAAGGAAATCGATTTCTATTTTCCATTCAGTATTGTATTGACAAATTAAGTTGAGCAATGGAGTTGGATGCAAAGGNGGCAATAGGTTTGAAACGTGAGTGGAGTTAACTATTGTCTTCTTTGTAGTATTTCGAAGGAAATCGATTTCTATTTTCCATTCAGTATTGTATTGACAAATTAAGTTGAGCAATGGAGTTGGATGCAAAGGCTAAATTGCAACGCTACTGCTATCTTGGCGGCTTTGAACCCGTCTACGTTCATCTGCGGGGTTCAGTCGATGTGCATAAATACTTGCCGCAGCTGCAGGTACTTTGCCAAGCGTTGGATGACGTTTCAATGGTTATGATATTGAAACAAGCTCTACAGGAGACAACGTTAGTGCGACGTGATGAGGTTAATATTATTTAAATATGTACATGTATACATATTGCAAATGTTGACTAACCTTTCTATTTTCCGTATTGATATATTAGTCGCTCTTCGTATATGCAGTCTATTTAGCTAGTGACATTGAAATTAAAAGGAAAACGTCGTTAAGAAAAGCATTTCCGGCATTAATACGAAATGATGAAGACCTTTTCCTATTTTGTAAATATGCTACACTCATTCGGCGAGAACAAAATCATAAGGGTTTTACTAATACCACACGCAAAGCCATAACATCCTGGTATGAGAATCAGTCACCCGATGAGATACGTCAAATGTGGCTGACGCATCGAGGTGCACATGGCTTTACGCACAAATCACTTATAAAGCTATGTCACATTAACGATGAAACCATAGGTGCTGCGGGTGTGGTCACCCCATTTTTCAAAACCTGCACGGAATTACTTAAAGCATCTGAATCTAGCGAAACAGCTATTGAAAATCATGTAGATGTTACAAACCGAGCAGAAGACGAGAAGAAAGCGACCAAAGCAACCGCTGCTGAAGTTGAAAAGACCAAAAGTAACACAGAAATGTTCCCAACTGCTGTTCTGTCAGTAAGCAAACTACGCACAACTAAGAACAAGGCAGAAGCATTGAAAATCATTCGCAAATTCAAACTACGTTACAATCAAGTACCAGGCCATTTGTTACGATTTGCCCCTATCATGGAGACTTTAATACCAACCATGTCTTATATTCAACTGCTAAAGAGTTGGCGCAATCTTGCTCGTTACAATCACTT
>NW_016189609.1:0-745 GCF_001687245.7 Rhagoletis zephyria
AAAATCCCAAAAGTCCCAAAAATCCAAAACAAAGACCCAATAGTCCCAAGAATCTGTAAATAAACTCGAAAATCTGAAATTATTCCCGAGAAACCCGAAATAGTCCCGAAAGTCCCAAAAATCTGGAAATAGACCCGGAAGTCCCAAAAATACCAAAATTACTCCCGACAATCCCTAAATAGTATCGAAAGTCCCAAAAATTCAAAATGAGTTCCAAAAACAGTCCCGGAGTCCCAAAAATCCCGAAAGTCACAAAAATTCCGAAATTAGTCCCCAAAATACGGATTTTAGTTCCGAGAATCTCGAAAGTCCCAAAAAACTCGAAGCAGACCCGGAAGTCCGAAATAAGTCCCAAAAATCCGTAAATAGTCCCGACGTAGTCTAGAATATCCCGATATTAGTTCCGAGAATCCCAAAGTCTCAAACAAAGTTTCCGGGAATCCCTAAAGAATTACGAAATAGCTTCGAAAATCCCGAAATATTCCCGAAAATCCCGAAATAGTCTCGAAAATTCTGATTTAGTCTGAAGAATCTCTAAAATCCCGAAATAGATCCCAAATTAAGGTGTGGTGAGTTGATTTGAGGAGAGGTGAAGTGAGTTGTGGTAAAGTANAAATTTTGCCCATCACTGTCTAATACACACAACTTAAACAAGTAAGAAAGTCTAAGTTCGGGCAGAGCCGAACATTAAATACCCGGCGCAGGTACTAAGTATATGATTTTCACCTTTGCGAAAGCTACCACT
>NW_016189609.1:840-3556 GCF_001687245.7 Rhagoletis zephyria
TCTGAAATTTACCGTTATATGAAAAGCGGCCTCAATTTTAGTCCGATTTCAACAATTTTCAACGGTTTGCTTTTATGTGGCAAGCACAATAACCATACCGAGTTTGGTATGAGTTTGGTACAAATTGGTAGAGATACAAGTATGTGATCATAAGTGGGCGGTGCTGCGCCCATTTTCCAAAATTTTATCATAAACGTATTTCTTGGTAAAGAATTGTTCCAAACATCAATTATGAACAAATTAACTTTAATTTTTACTGATTTATCGAAGATTTCGTTTTTCTCCAAGTTACCGTTATATGGGAGGTAGATGTGGTTATTGTTCGATTTTAAAAATTTTCGGCCATTTGGTATGCTGTAGCAAGGCTAACAACTGTGCCAAGTGTGGAAAAAATTGGTGCAGCGGTTACCAAGATATGCACATGTATCCATAAGTGGGCGTGGCTACGCCCATTTTCCAAAAATGTATAATATTCTTATTTTTTGTCTAAAAATTATTGCAAATATCAATTTTGAGTGAATAATCTTCAGTAGTTACTAAAATATCGCAGTTTTCGTATTTTTAAAAATTACCGTTATATGGGAGGTAGGCGTGGTTATTGTCCGATTTTTAAAATTTTCAGCCATTTAGTATGCTGTACTAAGGCCAACAACTGTGCCAAGTTTGGAAGAAATTGGTGCAGCGGTTACCAAGATATACACATGTAACCATAAGTGGGCGTGGCTACGCCCATTTGCCAAAATTTTATAATATTCTTATTTTTCGTCTAAAACTCATTGTAAATATCAATTTTGAGTGAATTATCTTCAGTAGTTACTAAAATATCGCAGTTTTCGTATTTCTTAAAATTACCGTTATATGGGAGGTAGGCGTGGTTATTATCCGATTTCGCCCATTTTCAATACCATCCGTCCCACGCCCAAAAGAAGTTCACGTACCAAGTTTCGTTAAGATATCTCAATTTTTACTCGAGTTATCGTGTGCACAGACGGACGGACGGACGGACGGACAGACAGTCACCGCTTAATCGATTTCTCTTTTCATTCTGATCATTTATGTATACATTTGTCTATATCTATCTCGATTCGTTTTGCCTGTTACAAACAACCGTTATGTGAACAAAGTTATAATACCCTTGTGCACAAGTGCGCTCGGGTATAAAAACTACTTAAACTTAAACTTAAACTACTTTTAAAGACAACTTAAAGGGTACATATTGTGAAATATTAAAATACATTACGCGACCATATACAAACACAACTATAGGCCGTTTTTCACACAAAGTGGTTTATTTTCTACAAAGTTTTTAGTATTGTACAAATTTGTATACGTAAGTTTCTTTCAAGAAATGAACTTGGACAATAGAATATAATGATTTTTATTTTTCATCGCAGCATTAGACAAGGTTCCAAAGTATGAAAAGTTACATACATACATAATACAATTAAAAATGCCGAAAATTAGCAGAGCATTAGCATTAGTGTATGAAATACATTAATTTTACACGCGTGTTATTTTTTCATTTATTTTCATTATCTTATACATTTTAGTATAGAAATTTCGGCCTCTCGGTAACACTGAAGTTTACGAGGTCGTATGCGCATGAAATTCGCCTCATAAATTTAAGACGGGCTCGTAAATAGAGCTCCATAAAAATTTTGACAGTTCTTTTACGAGGCTCGTAAATTTATGAGGTTTACGAGGCTTTTAAGAGTTTAAGAGAAGACCCCTATTGTGTTTCACAAAAAACGCGCGCAACCAGCGAATGAACGCGAAAGATGGAACGGACGACGTTTGCAGCGAAATGTTCCTTTTCGTAATCTTTACGAACATTAATATTGCTCGTAAGAGATCGTAAATGCTTTTGTTCGCAGATCAACTTTATCAATCGCGAAAAATTGCACTCAATTTTTAGCCGCGATTAGTTGTGAGAAAGATCATATTTTTTCAGGTTTTCAGCTACACCATTCTGCTATTGCTGTCTGAAAAGCGCAGAATACCTGAAAAGCTTGTTGTGGAGTTGTACTCTTAGTCCAAAAAGTAAACGCATTACAAAAGTACTCGCGATGCGCAGGTGTATTTTGCCCATTACTACCGTTGCTAAATTGGATCGCTTCCCGTTGCGTTTTTTAACGCCAACGCGTGAACCCTTGACTTTTTCTCATTTCCGCTCAGTTTCATTCTCGTTTCCTCTTATACTTTTTTGAAATCTTTCTTTCATTCCATACTCTGCAAATGCCTTTCAAAATGAAAATTCCATAGCTAGGCGCTATCTATTTCTGTCAAAAGGTTTTAGCATCAGGGCGCGTTCAGAAATGCATCATGCCAAATTATCAGTAACGCACCCTCACTGCTTGCGAGTCCACTCAATGACCAGTACGATTGTGCAACCCTGCGTACATTCGATTAACATGTCTCTTTATTTTAATCGACATATGACTTTCCAACTATCGCTCTAGGTGGCATCCATTGTGGTGACATCCCACAACGAAGGAAAAAAAAATTGGTTTCAGGAGCAATTTTCCTTTTTTTTTTTTTTTTTTACAAAATTCACAGACTTGCAAAGCTTATTGCGGGCCAAAAAATATAACATATTTCAGGAACTTATCTCCTTCCTTCATAGTGCTGGAATAGCAGAACACTTATAGTTTAAAAAAAATATATATATATTTACATATGTTTATTAAAATAATAAATGAAAAAAAAAAAAAAAAAA
>NW_016189609.1:3731-3906 GCF_001687245.7 Rhagoletis zephyria
AAAACACAAATTTCTTTTGTAAAAGCATATTGCCAACTACAAAATTTGTCTAAGTCGCACCAAAGGCAACGATAAACCAAATCGCAATAATTCATCAGAAAAACGAAACTTCATTGTCGAAAAAAATTGACGCCTTCGTCATTGCTCTGCAGCGTAGGGGAATCTTCTGGTGGAA
>NW_016189610.1:0-3906 GCF_001687245.7 Rhagoletis zephyria
TTTTATGCATTTCTGCGTACAAATTTCGGAAACTATGAGCTATTAAATTGGTTTATTATCAACAGGGAAGTAATTTTAGACAAAAATACTACGCAGAAATACGATTTCAATGCCATTTAAAATTCAGATACATATTTTCAATACCAAAAAAAAATATATACTATATAAAAATTTGCATTCCGTAATTTCCCAAAATTGTGAAAACTATTGCTCACTGACGTTGTCGATGCATTACAAAATGCAAAGCACATGATTCTGTTTTTGTTTTTGTTTTTGTTTTCATTTTCATTTTTTCATTCAGTTATTTTACATTCACCGCCTATGCACTAAAATTATTTCACCATTTGTCACATTTTTCCCTTATGCCGACTAGAGAGTATGACGTTTCGCTTGCCGCCACACAAAGCCAAGCAAGCGAATGGCAAGCCACGTCAATGTCACAAATGAACAGCTCATCAGCAGACAAATAGCAGTCGGAGGCGGCGGCAGTGGTGTCATGCGAGATCATTCATTCATGGGATGATGATGATGCTGTGTNTTTTTTTTTTGTTTTAGTTGTGTTAACGCTAGCTACCTTAATTTAATTACGGCCATAAAATTTGGCAATGTGTCTGACCTCTGGTCGCTTTAATATTTTTCCGGCGTCCAGTAGGTAGCTATCTATTACTTAGCCTTGCTAAAAAAAAAGTGGGTCACGCGTGCTAAAAGTATTTGGTTTTTTGTATGTTTGTATATACTTCAAAAAGTGCGAGTATGTACATTTGGAATTACGATAACTACGAATGAAAGGGAAGACCACAAACAAAAAAGTGGCAGCAATTAAACATTTCACACTGATAAGACCAAAACTCTAAATGCAATTATTTATGTGGAAAAATGTACATATGTATGTATATGTAAATGTGATTGTGTTTGGTAACACACACAGAACTGTATGACAAAACAAAAAAAAAAAAAAAGTAATAAGAAAAAGTTCGCCGAGTGCAATGTCACCGGTCGAACGCGTTACGTATACGCCCTGTATGGTCATTTGGCTGAAGCAAAGTTTGCACGCATACAACAGCAAGCCCACTCGTTTGCCTACACAGCTGACTGTCTGACAGTTGGTTGACACTGCGGTGGCTGCTGCTTATGCTGACTATAGTAGTATTATACTACAGTAATACTTGCTTTTTGTAAAATTTTTTTTTCGGGGCAAATGAAGATATCTGCGGACTGTGGCTAAAAATAATCACATCGCAGTTTTTAGTTAGTCATCCCGCAACGGTTGCAATAAGCAACAAACAACAAAAAATTTACATATGTACATATTTTTTTTGGCGGTTTTACAAATTTATATTTAATTTATAAAACATATTTTCTTAGTTTTTATAACATAGGGCTGGCAAATAAATATTAGCAACACGCGCTAATTCCTATTGGATGAATATAGGGGCGTAAGATTATAATGTACCTAGAAAGCTGTCAGCTAAGTATCAAACGGGTAGTGAATCACAAAATTTGTGAATTTATAACAGAAAATATTACGAGCTGCTTTGTCTTGCGTCATTATCTCAGCTAAATAACTCTTAGGTTGGCAGTGAATGAGTTCTTTGGCGCCACCGTCGGAAAACTCAATCTTCAAGACGAAACATTCAATAAGAAGAGAACTAAGTTCTAGCATAAAAGGATTCATCAGAATTAATTAAATGACTCTCTGGTTTGAAAGGCAAGAAAAACGAAATCGATCATGTTGTGATAGACGGTGAGCAAAATCTCAGAGGGATCTTCATCGAAGCTTTAAAATAAACTAATTAAGCGCAAAATATTTATTTATCTATTTTTATCTGCCATCAAATTCGAATATTATGTATTAGATCTATTTTGCGTAAATTGAGCAAAACAACATTAGCCATCTAAAATTAACAATATCTTCCGGTTAAAATGAGAGGGAATCTATGGATGTACTTTTGTATTACCGGGAAATAAAATAGAATTCTCGTCACAGTTTGTCGACAACAATGCTGCAGAGCAAAGCAAATCGCGTGATATGAGTATTGTCTGCGCGCATGCAGCAAATAAGTGCACAACAAGTTGCTGATTGAGGTGATCATTTCTTCTTAATTTATTCAAGATAATTTTAGATATAGAAAAAAAAAAACAGAAATATGCACATATGTAGGTATTGGCTCAAGTATTAGTAATGGTGATGATAATGCACAATAAACATTTGGATTGGTTGATTTTCAAGTGTACCTCAGTTGGAGAACCAACCCATTCTCTAACAAAAGGGCAATTTTTTTGTATGCAAAATAATCTGAGTACTCCACTTGAGAAAAGCTTGGATAGCAAGTTTAATTCAAACTTTATTCAACTTTTCGTCAAACCTTGGGAAAAATGTTGTATATCAACTTGAGCATCAAGAATTTCTCAAAGATTGGAAAAACGTTGGAAAAATGTTTGCTTTGTGCATACTGGGTGATAATGGGAATGGTAATGGTAGGTAATGGTAATGGTAAAGATGGTTATAATGATGGTATTGGTAATGGTAATGGTGATAATAATGGTATTGGTAATGGTAATGGCGATAATAATGTTAATTGTAATGTCTGTGGTAATGATGATGGTAATGGTAATGATAATGGTAATGGTAATGGTAATGGCAATGGTAATATGTAATTATGGTAATGGTAGTGACAATGGTAATAGCTGTGTTAGTGATAATGGTAATGATGATAGCAGTGGTAGTGGTAATGATAACAACAATGGTAATGACAATGGTAGTGACGATGTTTATGGTAATGCTGATGGTAATGGTAACGATAATGGCAAGGGCAATGGCAATGGTAATGTTAATGCAAATGTTAAAGATACTGCAAATGGTAATGACTATGGTAATGATAATGGTAGTGATAATGGTAATGGTAATAGTAACAATAATAGCTAATGCAAATGGTAATAATAACACCGTGCAACAAAAACAAAAAAATTCAAAACACATGAAAGAATCGAAATACTCACGAAACTATGGGCCAAATATAGTAAAACTGCGTTTTTAGTTTTTCACTCTGACGTCAGGATTTTTTTCAAAGGATTTTAAAAAATCAGTACAATGTAGAATAACAATATGGGTAGCAAATGAGAGAGAAAACTCTTTAGAATTTAAAAACAATACAGTTTTTTGGTTTACAAGTACGAATAGGTATTGAAAATTCGCTTTTAATAAGTTTTATCTTTTTAAGCTAATAAAGTTTGCAGGACGAAATTCGATGATGAGGTCGTGGGTCGTGCGTATTAAATAGTCCTCAAAAAATTAAAAAAATCCTTATGCACCAAATAAGTTGTTCTGTTATAATTCTACAGATATTAATTTTATTTTGTGTACAATTTACTGTCGCACGGTGTAGTTTAATGGTAAGTATATAAATTTAAAAACATATCTCGCGTTCAGCACCCAGCCGCCGGTTGAAAAGCGTTAAGTTAACAATATCATGTCAGCTAGCTTTGAATATACATACATGGCTCTGACAGAAATAAAAAACCTTTATTTGATACGGAAATGAGTTTTTAATAATCTACAAATAAGTATACACATTGTCTGAAGATCCATATATATATAACTTGTGTGTATGTATTCATTTTATAAATTTTTCTATTTATCAGCACTGTACGCCTGAAACTACAAATGTTAAATGCAGTTTTTACAAATGTTGCAGACTGTTAAGCACACATGTACACATGTATTTATTTATGTAAATAGTTTTGCAAGTAGACGCGAAAAAATCACATGAGACTCGTGACTACATATTTGCGATATATGTATGTATGTATGTATGTTCATACTATAAAAACGTAAGAGCATTCGGCCAAAAATGTACATACAGCTGTTTGTGTGCCTATTGGCCGCGCTCATGTGCGGAACCACGA
>NW_016189611.1:0-3906 GCF_001687245.7 Rhagoletis zephyria
CGTTCAAACGGGGTTATTAATATTCCTACCGTGTTCTCTCTAATTCAGCGCACTTCTTCTTGATACACCGATGACCCGTTGATGTGCCTAGGATATCTGTGGAGCTAAAACAATTTTGCGCTTCTTTGTATGTATACTTAAAGAACGTGGTTTTATTAAGTCATCTAGAATGTAAATTTCATGATTTCATCGCCTTCTATGTTTTGGGTCCCATTTTTTTGCAGAAGTACTTTTTATCCTAAAGTTAATACCCGTTAATTCAGGTCATCTGTCGGCGCCATTTTTTGCAAAAGTATAGTATACGCTGCAAAGCGTATGTGAAGTATGAATCCGAAGTTATGGCTAATTAAAAATTTCACACCTATGGGATGAGCCACGCCCCTTTTACAAAAGTACATCTACTTTACAATAAGCATCTACCATAGATATGTATTTCAACACACAAAATTTTAAAGTCATGTGGCTTACGGTTTTGAAGTTATAGCTGATTAAAAATGTCGCGCGTATGAAAGGTGCTACGCCCCCTTGTCCGATATCATTTTTTTATACCCTAGGCTACGTCCGAGGTCACTCTCTATATACCAGTTAATGTCCCAAACAGACAAACAGATAAGCAAACTACAGTTGTATTATAGTATAGATTATCGTTTTATTTCGGCTACCTGGCAATCCTTTGTTGTCACGTACGCAAAACGTTAAATAAAAATTGAAGGCCTGCTATAATGCATTCTCCGCCAGCTTGAGCACGATCGCTATGCACATACATACATACATACATACAAGTGCATTTAACTGCATATTGTATACACACTGGGTTGCATTCCTTCTCTCGCTTATGCACTCTTAGTACTCAAAAATACATATAATTATGTATGGTGGCAATACCAGGCAGGGAGCAAATGTGCATTCACATACATACAAATGTATCTCAGATTTTTTCAATTTACTCAACACGAAGATGTGTATACTGTAACCACAAAGGTGCTTATGTACATATGTACTACATACATATGAACCTAAATATATGCCTTACAAAACAGTGTGTAAATGAGTTAAAATTATTGTAATGGTAGGCTGTGATCTTTGGATCCCGAGAAGTAAAATGCTTTTGCTGTGAAAGAACACAATCCATTTCCTCAATATTCTATAAGTTCTATAAGAGAACAAGAAACTTTGAGCAGAGGCGCAGCTACGCAAATACCAGAAACTGATTCCTTGCTTCACCACTTTTTTAACGGTCAAGCTTTCGTTTAACGATACTTAAAAAAATCAAAATTTCTACATTGGGAGGAAAAATAAAAAATAATACACATATCGTCGCTGCCATGTCAAAGTATCGAATGTGCTAGAATGCTTTTTCTTTTACGATACGATAAAATTTCAGGACGTTATACAGAGAAAGGCAGCGGCACTCTGAAATAATCTGCACGAATGGTTTGCCGAATGTATTTAGCCTCATCCTTGGGAGGGCTGTACTTTCCCCCAGGAAGTGTTCAACTGTCTCTTTTAAGTCTGGGGTATTACAATTGCGACAGAACCTATTAAAGGGAAAGCTAAGCTAATCCTTTTGGCATATATCTCAACGGTCTAGGGGCCTGCGCAGACTGCAGTAAATTTCTAGGTATCCTCTTCTCTCATTCCTAAGAGAGCTTTTAGTCTTAAGTGAGTCGTAGTACCCCCGGAACTGCCGGGTAATCCTATACGATCCTGCACGATTGCAGCTCTGTCTGACTTTGCTTTGATCTCCGTAAATCGAGGTCAGCTCTCCCCTACAGTTGTCCACTATTTCAGATATCAAAGGTAAAAGAGAGTGCTTTAATCGCAGCTTGGTGTTCTAACGGGTATATTTATTCTCTTTGAAGTACCCTAGTGCCTCCTTAATTACCTAGAAACGCTTGCATAGACTGGTAGGCGAAAAAATAAGTTTAGGTTATATGAAACCACTCGGCTTCCAATTAAGTTTGGAACCATGGTTTAGTAAAATTATGTAATATTGTTTTCTTTGTGAAAAGCATAAGACATTTTTCTCAGTGTTTACGCGCGCGGTAAAAATGGAAATTTTGGGATGCCCTATTTCTTGAGAATGCGGCGTATCGAGCTTATGCCCTTTATAGATTTCAAAGAGGTCCACTAACACTACGATTTAGTGGAGTTACAGCATGATTGGACGAAATAAAATTTTATGCGGAATTTGTACCCTTTTCTGCAAGCGTCTTAGACTTGATTGATTGCATATAAAATCACAGCTGACCACTGCTGACAAGAGCTGAAAAACATAACTGCCGTCCCTAAATTGGAGCCTGTGCAAGTGCTCTAAGAGAGAGAGAGTGTGTGTAAGTCCAATGCTGGCTGTAGCTCAATTTGGCTCAGCGAATCCTGGGCACAAACCAAGCCATGTGCAACTGCAAGGTCGTTCTAGACGGAATACGAACTAGGAACGTACAAGGGATCATCTTGAACTGGGAAAGTCGCAACTTTTATTTCTATTGATGCTTAGAGGACGATGAGGTGGAATCATCTTAACACTATCTGGTCTAAACGCTTTGGCCCACTTTTTTTAATAATATAGCTCTGAGAGGCTCTCCGTGACTACAACTGCGGCCGGCAAAACTTCGTTAATGGCACATACAGGCAGGTTCTGCGATTCACTACCGAGTGAATCAGTTTGGATTGAAAGTGACTTTAGTGAAAATGAACCTGCCTGATAGTTCCTGATTGTAGTTGCGTCTCAAAGGACTGACGCTTACTTAATGTTACTATTTGTTACTTTAACCTATCTGTATCGTTTAGTTTCGCTCATACAAGGTAACGAAACACAACCATTTCAAATCACTCGGAAACATTTTGCGAGCGGCAACTTTACTCTGCTAGATTTCGCAGAGAATGCAGAGAAAGAGGAAAGCAAACCAATCATAAAGTTAAGCTAAAATTAGTCAAGAACGCAGAACGTATACTTAAACGCAGTCTGTGTACGCAGAATTTTGTCGATTACTGGAGCTCTCAGTGTTGCTTACTACAGTGTTGCCACTCACCAATACCTTTTCATAAACTTACCTTGGTAAAAACGTCAACTACAATTTTTGTGCTATAATAGACTGTAGCTAAATATAAACTATTTAGTTTTCAACAAAAAACCTTATTCAATAGTAAATTTCAAATATTTTAAACATATTTTGAATAGGAACTTATAACTTTTTTACCATCTGCAAAACTGACGAAGTGGCAACCATCTAAAGAAGGAAGAAATCAGCTGACACGAAATAATCTAAATTCCGCAGATTTCTGCGCTACGGGCTACAACTACAGAAAAATTCTGCAGTGTTGAGTTTTCATTTACATGGGGCTTTGGTAAGACAGACCGTGTCAGCTGGCTCGGGTTTACGTACCGGTAGGTTTACGCTCTTGACTAATTTCAGCTTTAGTGCTCACACCATAAAACGAAACTATTGTGCATATCATAGGACGTAGCATTTTGCAAAGACATAAATACACACACATACAATGCAAAGAAACCTACTGAAGGAGTTGAACCATTCTGCTAACTTCATAGACAACATTCATTTACTCAGCATTAAAGGAGAGAATGGTTTCCTTTGTTTTGCAAGTGAGCAAAGGAACAAACAATTCGTTTGGTTTGTACTCAGCTGCAATTGAAACGTATCAGGGCTATTCGCGATTCGGTGCATAAGAGCTGACAAATTTATGCAATTGCAGAAATATGCCATGGATTGTGAGCGACCTTTATTAAACTGTCATGGTAAAGCTTTTGCAAAACAATTTTTGTGCATCAGCTTTGGTTTTGTTTATGAATGCAATGGATAGCATTTTTATGCTATGGATTTTAGGTATTGCAAATTTGTGTATTTTGTTTGTGTATTGCAAATAATTTGCAATACAAATTTGCAA
>NW_016189612.1:0-3906 GCF_001687245.7 Rhagoletis zephyria
CGCCCACCGCCCGCCGTACATCGTCCATACGACAACGCCAACGCGCTCTTAACACCAATTCCACTTCCACTTCACTTTCCAAAGTAGTGCAGCGGAAGGCGGCGCGGTATAAAAACTATTTCGATTTGTTTTTTCCGGTGTTTCAGCGTCAAGCGTCAAGCGCCGTCGCGTCGTATTTGTTCTTGTTGTAGTAGTGATAATGTTTGTTTTTGTTTTTGTTTTTGTTTTTGTTTTTGTTTTTGCTTATTTGTACGTGCTTGCCATTGTTGGCTACTTAGTTTCATTCATGGTTTGTCAACTCAGACATGCCAACCCGAACACGTCAAATGCAATAAATGGCAAATAGTGAAAAAATGCAAAAGGGGGAATACATTTTACTAGAAAAACGATAAACGAGCTATAAACGGCATCGATGACATGATGACATAACTGTCTGTATTCGCATGTGTGTGTGTGCGAGTGAGTAGGCTTTGTGGTTGACTTGACTGGCGCCTGCTGAGTCAAAAACAATGCCGCCAACGTCAACCTGAATGCTATTATTATTTGCAAAAATAATGCAAACAAAAACAAAAATCTTACCTTTTGCTCTTATGAGGAAATACACATTATTTACCGTTATTTTTTTAACCATTACTAACTACTGTCGTGGTTGAGTTTTTCGCCTTTGTCATTTCATTGATGACGTTTTATCCAGCTGTTGGCTTTCAACTGCTCTGATAAATCACTGATTGGCGCTTCAAAGCAGCTGCCGAAATACTAAATTTGTTAGGTGGGCGTTGATATTTACGGCGTTTTGTAGCACTGCTTGTGGTTAAGTGTTCGTTTGTGTGGTAGTAACGGAAGCCGGAAGACAGATAAGTCGTTACAATGAAATTAGTATTGGGCTAAGAGTACATACATATCAACTCTTATTGGTTTAAGCCAATGTTGTGCTGTAGCACAAAATTAGTCCCAAAATTAGTCATAAATGAAAACCTTATTCTAGCTCTTATAATTATCGCTTCAAATTCCAACAACTCAAATTTTGTCTCTAAATAATAGGGGATATTCTCAAATGACCAGCATGCTTATGTATGTATATGAGAAGAAAATGAGCCGAAGGTTAGAGTCAGAGCTTTTGAGCAATATGTCAAAGTGGGTTGGTTACTATTCCGACCATATAACTAGAAATAGAATCAATTGAAAAGATTTATGTATGTATGAATCGCTGTAAATCGCAAATCTTCGGCAGACATATCGTAGCAGAATTATTGGAGAAAATCTATTTTAGTATAGAAGAAAACGCATAACACCCCTGACGAAAAAAATCTCAGAAATAAGCGGTAATTGAATGGGATGCAAAATTGAATTCCCGAAAATTTGTAAGAATTCTGATCAAAAATTTTGAAATTTTGATGTGAATTTTTTGAAGTTTGATTAGTTTTTGTGAAATTTGTGCAACCCTTGAAATTTTCATTTATGTGATTTATGCTATAAATTGATTTAAATTTTAAATAAACATAAATTGTTTCACAAGAAACGATACAACTCTTAGAGCTTTCAATTAACAACTTGAATGACAAAAGTTGTTAAATAATACATTTCGATAAAATTTGGACATTGTATTATCCAAAAAATAATAATAAGGAAATTGATAAACAACAAGAGTTTAGGTGGGGTGCTTAGCTCAGCGGTTGGCGTTGCTCACTTTGAATATCGATGATGCGGGTTCGATCCCTGCTCACGTCTAGGTAAAGAAGTCTGATGAGGACGATCTCCGAAATAGCAGCAATAACTTCTACCGCTAAGACTTTGTTGCTTTTTCCATTTTCCCTTTAAAACAAATCATAGCGTATAAACTCAACGACTTATATTTATTTCATCTAAGAAAAGTAAAAAATTAAAAAAAAAGTCTCACCCTAGTGTATTCGTACGAGTTAAGAAAACAGTTTGTGAGACATACATTTATGTATATACATATGTATGTATGTATATATGTATGTACCATTCCCCCTTCGTCCACATTTGCCACAGTATTTTTACCAAACTTTAAAACCAAGAAATTCTGAAATTCCGATCGGCATTGTTATTTATCTTGTAAAATTTGTGTGTAGATTTGTATTTCGGTATAGATTTTGCAATTGCAGTGTAAAATTGAAAAAAACGACGACTAATTAGCAGAAAGAAGGATTTTTTTGCTGCTGTTAATTGCCCCAAATAACTCAAACACACGCCCAGGTATATTTAAATATTTGCAAAATAGCAAAGAGTTTTTAGTCGATACCATTTTTCATAGGCCAATCAAACGAACAGACAAAAAATGCCAATGCAAAGTGGAGCTACCAGTGAATGAATGGTGTTGAGTCAGAACTGGCGAATTTTGGAATGAAGTTTAAATTCTGATAAAAAATATAGAAAACGAATTCAGAAACGAACCAAAACTAAAGGCATTGGGACTTTTCGGCGCAATTATTATTGAACAACTGAAGTTCATCGGCCCGCTTGAATTTGAAAAGGCTGGTGCTGTGCGCACGTCGACCAGCCGACCAGCCGACCGTCAAATGTCAACTGTCAGTCATTTTATTCACATACATAGATATCTACATTCTCTAAATTGATAAACTTCATAAAAATGACAAATTGCTTGCAAACTAAAGAAAAACAAGTATGTAATTTAATAAATGCACGTAAAATATGCTGTGACTATACGAATCGCTGCAAAATCTCAACAAAATATTTTGCATACAAAAATGGCGCGAACAGTATGCACGCTCNAAAAAAAAAAAATTGCTCTCTCAACCGTTGTCTGATACTAGAGATGGTACTCCCGGACATAGTGTTGTTTTTTTTGCTGAGGCGTACGGCTCTATTCTGTATCAGTGACAAATTCTTGTCACAAGTTTTTTTTTTACGGACAAATTTATGAAAAAGTTTAAATTTCTCAGTCCAAAAAATGTTTTATAATGATAATTGACAAATTTTAAGTGAGCTTTTTCATAGTCGACATTTTACTCATCCAAATACAATTATTATTATTATCATTTATTAAATTTCATAGGTCCCGTAAGACGCAGTGTCTTTTTGTTGTACGCATATTAACACATACATTTCAAAGCGTGGAACTTAATCCTTCTAGTACTAAAATGAGTATAAAATTCACAAATCGTAAGTAAGGTATTCTGGGAATCTCTAGGTGCCTTTTCGAAATCAGCCAAGTAGAGTTGGATAACTTGGAATTGAGTTGAGTTAGTGAGCTGATTGCCAACAATCAGCCGTCCGCTTGCACTCGATTCTCACAAAAATTGTAACTCCGTAGCTCAGTTATATTTAGTATCTATCAGACATCTTGTTGACCAGTGTGTCGATTGGTTAGTCATTACTGAGAATTATTTAGTAATGAAAGAAAACGAGGAATAAAATGCAGGACACTAATGCCGAAGCCATGGAAACTGGAAAAAATGTATAAGATTTTCCTTTTGGCACGTTCATCACTTTCCCTATCACTTGAATGTTGAATGTGCAGCTCTACAAAATAAGAGTGCTGTCGCAGTTGCGCAGTACGTTATACTTACAAAATGAGTCATAACTCACTGAGTTGGCTCAGTATATTGAGCTAGAGGCATTGAGTTAACTCGCTGAGTTACTCTCTCCTGCAGCCAAGTGAAAAAGCGGATTACTCTTTCTAATTAATTGGTAAGGGTACTGCAGATCACCCTCCAGAGATCTAAAGCAGCTGGGACGTGTTTCTAACTGCGTCTTCGAGATGTCACTTCGGACATATGTATTCTTGAGATCGATATGTGCCTATACTAACTACACTTCTCCGGTGAGGAAATAGTTTCAAAATTTCAGCTAACGAAAGGTTATCGTAATTTTTAATTTTTTTTTAATAGACTTTCAAGCAAAAAATAATAAGTTCAAGAAGTG
>NW_016189613.1:0-3906 GCF_001687245.7 Rhagoletis zephyria
TACTACTACTACTACTACGAATTGTACTTTCACTAATCCGCCTAGCAACCGCCATTTTCTTCTTCGTTTTTCATCTCCTCCTGCTGAGTGAGTGAGCGAGGATAATGATTTGTGGTGATATACAGTTGTACTGTTCAGACAGTTGCGTCACATCGATTCCTTTCCTTTCCTTTTCTTTCCTCTTCTTTTACTCCACCCATACACTCATTTTGTGTGTGTGTTGCCAAGCTTTGCGTGTGAATAGTAATGGTAATTCTAGCGCCCTTTTAAATGTCAGATTGACTGAAAGAAAGAAAGTTTATTGTACGGCGTGATGAACACGTGTTTCTTCTGCTGCTGACGGCGGTGGCGGATTGTGTCAGGCAGCAGCTGTTTATACAGCGGCAGAGTTTTGTATAAACGTTTGCAGCATGAATTTGCATAAAGTAGTGCTGTGCACAGTTTTGCTCCATAAAAAGTGGAGGCCTTTTTTGCTTTGCTAATTTCCCACTTTTTTATAGCTGCTTTTCTGTTTGATGGCAGAGTCTGTTGACCTCGAACTTTTTTTTCCTCCCTTTTTCTAATTTGTTTCACACGTTAATTAATCCGCCCGCTTTCCACTTATTTATTTTTGTTCTCTTTTGCACAGTGATTTGATTGCAGAGAGAACTCTTTTTCTTGATCTCTCTTCTTGGCTGCCAACTCTTTACTGTCGCTCATTTATTCGTACCCTTTTTGCCAAGAGTATTTGATTGATAATCACAGCAAATCAAACCATGACCATCGACGCCGAAGCTACCGCCGTTTCCAATGGAAACCAGGAAATCGCCGTCACCAGCACCGAGCTGGTCGTCTTCGACTTTGACGAGACCATAGTCGACTGCAACTCTGACACGTACATCAACGTGCTGGCGCCGGGCGGGACGATTCCGGAGACCATTTGGGCGACCTTCCAGAATGACAACGACTGGACCGCGTACATGCAGGCGGTCTTCCAGTACCTGGGCGCGGCGGGCGTCACCGAGGCGGAGTACCGCCGCTGCCTCGCTACGATGCCCTTTGTGGAGGGGATGAAGGCGCTGCTGGGGCGGCTCGCCTCGGGGCTGGTCGTAAAGAGCGGACAGAAGACGGCCTACGAGGTGATTGTCATCTCAGATGCGAACAGCTTCTTCATCAACTACACACTGCAGGTTCACCAGTTGGATGCTGGGGTGAAGTGAGTTTGAATTTGGCAGTTTTGGGAGTTTCAGGGTTTAATTTGTGTTTTTTCCGTTTTTGCAGAAAGGTCTTCACGAACCCGGCCGCTTTTGACCCCACCACCGGCGTCCTGCAGATGGAGCGCTACCACGAGCAAAATTGGTGCCCCCTTTCCGCGCGCAATCTCTGCAAGGGCCACGTCCTGAAGGAGTACATTGCCAAGCGCGGCGCCGAGGGCGTCCACTTTGAGCGGGTCAACTACGCCGGAGATGGCTCGAATGACCTCTGTCCTTCGCTGAAGCTCGGCCCCCGGGATCGCGTCTTTCCCCGTGTCGGCTATCCGCTGCACAAGCTGACGCTGGCGAAGCAGGCTTCAAAGGAGCTCCAGGCGCCCATCTTTCCCTTTGTCGGGGGAGAGGACATTTGGAAAGTGTTGGTCGCTGGGGATGAGCACCAGTAAGAGGAGATTTTCCGTCGATCTGAAGATGTTTGAAAAACTCGTCTACTTTCGCAACTCCTTTCTCTGTCTCCCTATCAAGTTACTCAAATAGTTGGCAGAATTTGATTAGAAAAACCTCCATTTCTTCCTTTTCACCTTTGGTTCACCGGTGTATTTCCTTTTCCCAATTTTCTTCAGTTCATCAGTTCTCTCATCAGTTCTGTTCGGTTCAGCAGTGCAATTTTGTTTTTACTTTTTTAATTTTACGTTTGAAATTGGTTCTTCTCCTTTTTGCGCTTCCTCCTGCTTTGGTTTTTTTCTTTGTTTCACCACTCTTTCTCAACCCCTTGACCCGGTTTNTTCCTTTTCACCTTTGGTTCACCGGTGTATTTCCTTTTCCCAATTTTCTTCAGTTCATCAGTTCTCTCATCAGTTCTGTTCGGTTCAGCAGTGCAATTTTGTTTTTACTTTTTTAATTTTACGTTTGAAATTGGTTCTTCTCCTTTTTGCGCTTCCTCCTGCTTTGGTTTTTTTCTTTGTTTCACCACTCTTTCTCAACCCCTTGACCCGGTTTGTTTGTTCATCCTTTTTCATCCTCTTTCTTCATCCTTATTCAGTTGCCACTACTTCACTACTACTACTGCTCTATTCCCCCTATGTAACAGAGAAAGAGGTTTAACTTGTGTTGTATTTGAAGAGAAAAAGTTATTAAAATGCAATGTGATATTCTGCTTTATGCTCCTCAAAGTTTGAAGTTCAAACAACGTTAATTTTATTTACATTTTTTGTTTTGTTGAATACAAACAAAGGGGGGGGGTGTTTACTCGTTTGGGATGTCCTCCAAGACAAACACCTCGATGATAGTGTAGGTCATGGCGCCGATGAAGAGCAGCGCAATGGTGGTCACCAGCAGGCTCTTCAGCAGGCAGTCTCGGGTCAGCTCGGGAATGGACGGAAACTTGAAGGATTTTAAGTTCATTTTGAGGAAAAAAAGGTAGATTTAAAAAAGACACTTGTTTTAAAATTTTAAAATGATGCGTAAGATCCACTTTTCCACTTGTCGGCCGTTTGGTCAGAAAGAACGGACAACAGCACAAGCGAGGTAGTAAAAAAGTTATCAAAGTTGTAAACTTGGTCACTTACAGACACAAACTGATTTATCTTTACGACAATCGTAGAGATGATAAAAATTAAAATCTGTACATTCTCACCATCATCATCATCACAATCAGGACTGCTGCTGGTCATCAGACACTTTTTATGAACCTAAATTACTCAAAGTGTTTTTGCCGCTGCTGCTCAAACTCAAATGAGAAAAAGAAAGCTGACCTTTTGCTGGCAATGGTTGCCCTTTCAGTTCAGTCCAGCTCATTCATTCAATCGTTTCCATTCTATCGATAATTTTTTGCGCTTTTGCACTCAAGACTGAAAAACTGAATGCAAGTGCAAAACGGGGGAATTCAATCATCAGTTCAGCGCTTTCTTGTTCACGTGAGTCTCGTGAGGCCCTTGATAATGGTGGCAGATAGCCGCCAAAATGGCAGATGAAATCTGCACATTCCAATCTAAATGGCAGATCTGAAAAGGAGATCGTTTTCTTTCTTTCTCTATGCAAAACTGCTCTTTTATGGCGATTTTATTAACCCGAATGAATGAGCTGAATGAATGAGTTGAACGAGTTGATATCACTTACACACTTTTGCTATGAGAAAAGTTCTCACCGAGTGCTACTGCTTACCTTTTTGCAAAAGGACAACATTTGTTTTTCTGCTATCTTGCAGTTTGTACTACAGCTTCACTAAAGCACTAACAGTGAAAACGCAGTGAAACTATTTTCCTTTCTTCTTATCATCTCGGAAACTACTGGTGGAGAAAAACAGGAGAGTGAGTGACTAAACGAGACGCATTTTGAGGCAGCAGCAGCAAAAATGGTCGCAGAATGAAACACATTTACGTGCCAAAAGTGCCAAAATTACTGTGAGGTCTTTGACTGTTTGTCTGTCTGTGTGTGAGGTCAACTTCACCGCTGCCGCGATCATTTGTCACTGTCTTTCCTTTTCTTTTTTCCTTTCCACTTTCTTTCTTCCACCTTTCTATTTATTATTTTCACCCGGGCTAATTGTATTAATGAATTCATCTCCATTATGCAGCGCTAATGTGTCGGCTAATGTGTCTCTCTGTGTTTGTGCTCAATCAGAATAACAAAAAAGCACAAACGAAGAAGGAGGAGCACTGACCGTTATAACCACCTGTTGCACATACATTCAGATTGACAGTGTGCTGGTGGTGGT
>NW_016189614.1:0-3906 GCF_001687245.7 Rhagoletis zephyria
AGTCTTCAATTGATCTCTAAAAATTACGAAAGATGCCGAAAAATAAAATACGGAAACTCTCGAGAAGTCAAAACAAACTAACAAATGCTTGGCATTTTTTTTAGCAAAAAATAGCCCGAAATTTTGCTTCTTATTACACATTAGGAACGCATAAAGGACACAACAAACCGCAGAGACATGCGAACTTAATTTTGGGTCATAAATTTCAGATCTTTATACCTCTTTTCTGGATGAGTTCATTTTCCTAAGATATTTTCATTTTAAGTTTTAATTAAACTCTATGACATTTTCAGTTTTTTTCTGAGGAATTGATGAAACAAGCTTTTCTGAAAATCTGGATCGTATATAGAAAAGTAATTACTCAGTTTTCCCAGATTGGCGATTTTACGCGTTAGAACACGCTTGCGTGTAGGAGGCTGTGCCTTTTTAAAGAAGGTGTCCCGCTATGCTTTGTTTGATGCAAACGTCTATTAGCCTCTCCATGGTCTTTTGAACAAAACGATTTTAGGCTATTGGGCTTTTAACCCTTAATTAGGCGCATGGGGTCAAGGCCATTTCAAGTTGTAAAAAAAATGTCTTGGAGTGCTTGGAACGTGCTTGCGCTCCTTCCAGCTTCCTAACTAACCACTAACGTTTGTTTAGGTTTAAAGTCGAAAATATGTTTTTGTTTTTGTTTTTTTTTAAGTTAACGATAATAGAGCAATTTAACATTTTTGATAATACACACTTCGTTTTTTTTTTTATTTTGAAAATTCTTTTTTTCAACACTTTTATTGGGGTCACTGAGGACGCCATGCGACTAGTTGTGTGATTTTCTTCATGCGCCTAATTAAGGGTTAATACTTTTGGTATGCGTGGCTTTTCGGCCCGCTTTGGCAAGAAGACTACCCTCGAAGTCCTCCAAGACGTTGGGCAGCCTTTCTCCCCTGCCACTCTTGTGTCGCTTGTTGGTGGAGTTTTCTCTTTCCGCTCACCACTGACACTTCATCCGTATCCCACGCTTAGCCTGCGCCACCTCCATGCTATTTATCTAGTAGTAATAGTAGTATCTAGGGCAACTAGAAATTTCTGCAATATTCGTGCGGTAATATTCCTAGTCTCTAAGACTGCCTACCAAATAGTCAATATTCGGTTACACAAACAATATAGTCTCTTAAGAGGCTCAGCAGTAGTGCTTTCCTATGGCTTTTGCTCTATACAGCTGCTGAACCCTCATGCGTTGTTTAATTTTACTCCAACGACTAACTTGTCCAGGCTTAAGTTCTTTCAAAACTTTGAAAGCATACATACTTATGTAGTTGATGTGAACTTGTCAGTCTTCGTAAATGTCTTCTATATAAAGGGATACCTTATTGCAATTAATACACTAAGTAAATCAGTAGTTGATACTCGTACACACATTAATTTGTAAGTTTTCTACTCAATTACACTGTGCCAAGAATGTAAAGTGCAAATTCAGATAAGCAGAGATTTTCTTTATAAATACATGTATGTACATATATGCATCTTAAATTTAAATACTCTCTCGAAATGACTTTAGCGAGCTTCTATGTATGTACGTCATTTGCAAGTGGCTAACGCCGAGAAATATACATAGTACCAAATTAAAATGTAAATGAAACCAAAGTGACAGCTGCATATCGCAAGTATGTATTAGGCGTTAAGTAGCTTCAGCTTATGTATAGATATGATACGCATTTATTCCAAGGATGTGCAGTAAAGAAAATCTAATTTACTTCCTATGCATAATCGTAGCATAATTCAAGGCGCACTAGCCACATCAACAATTCAATGCTGACACATTGCTAAAATTAAATGTACATTGATATGCGAAAGCGAAATAATTTACACAAGCGAATGTGCACATAATTATTGAGAAGCGCACGCACCAACTCAAACACACACACACACACACACACACACATGCATTTGTATGCTTAGAAGTACTAACTATAATGGAATGATGTAAAGCTCTACAAAGCTTACTGTTAGGCTGAGATAAGCAGTTACGCCTTTGTGTATTTAACCAACATACAGAAGCTGCATTGTTTGTACATAAACCATTTCACAATAGTGTGTCAGTATGTGAGTCCACGATATGCGTAGCAGCCATGCGCCCACACGCATCCATCAACTGCGGCATGAAGCCACATTGAACTCGTATTTGATTTATGCTGGCCACTGTAATGAGCTATGACTATTGCTGCAGCTGCTACCACTGCCCAGCTGTTGTTGCTACTTTTGTTGTTGTTGCTGTTGCTGCTTGAGCGGGTGATGCAATGCTCTGAAATCAATATTCTTAAGCACACACACACACATAGCTACACTGAGTTGCAACAATATACGGATTTGCATATTAAATACATACATACACACATTCAAAGCTCTTGGTAAGCTGCTCAACTAGTAGCATTTATGGCAATAGGAAAGCCAGTTAGTCAGAATATTTAGCATATCCTTGAGCAAATTAATTGAAAATAAATTCAAATACAATTGCAATTAGCAAATCAAAATGCATTCATTGTATGTGTTGGTGTTGCTGCACGAGTGCGTAGTTGGACAGCTGTTGGTTGGTGCAACTGGCGGTAGTCACAGTACCGAAAGTAATTATATTGCGTTAGATTACTTGAAGCAGTAACGGATACTTAGAAGCAGTTAAAGCAAATTTCCCGGAAAAGCCAAAAACGAGCGTTGAGCTTTGCGAATTATTCGTTTCTACTGTTTCGGTAGAGACTTCAAAAATTTCAATGCAAGCTTGTGGAAATTGGTTAAACATTTATCATTTCGAAGTACGCCAGTATATAATGCCATTGAGTTGTTTTACATCTTTATAAAACTTTACAAAGTCGACTCTAAAGTTAGTTGCAGCATTTTGACAAAATTTTCAATGGAATATCTGTCAAGAAGCTGTAAATAATTTTTAAGTCGACCTTATTTCAGGGACCGAGAACGCATTTCGGTTTTGGTTTAGTTCTGCATGAGAACAAAATGTAATGTTAAGAACGTTCCCACAAAAAAAAACCAAACTCTGGAACAAAAGCATTGAGAGCAGTTTGAACGGGAACAAAATGAGAATAAAAGGTTCGGGAACGTTTTCGTAAAAACAAAATGCGAACAAAACTCTCGGGAATGTTCTCAAGAAGAACCTAATGAGTACAAAACTCTCGATAACGTTTCCAATGAGAACAAAACGTGAACGAAAGTATCGAGATCGTTTTCAAGGAGCATTAAATAAGAACAAACGTCTGCTAGAGAAAAATACGATAGCAACAGTTTTTAGAACTTAACGTTAAGAATGAGAAGGGCGTCTGCGAGTTGCAATGTAAAATCGCTTCAATAAGAATCATAATTTTTAATTCTAAACAAGAAGAAAGCTAGATCATTTCAACTTCCAGATCGTTTATCATTAGAGTGAACTGTCCATTTATGGAACATTATTCTGTGGAAGAAAAGTCTGTTTTGTTCTCTGTCAGAAAGTTCCTCAGACTTAAGTTCACAAATGATTCTTCAATAGAAAGTTATTTAGACTTTTGTTCCCATTTTTAACTTTACCAGAGCGTTCCGGAGACTTTTGTTCCCATTTCGTTCTTTAAGAAAGTTTCCCCAAAGTAGTGTTCGCATTTTGTCCTTTTTTGGANAGACTGCTAGAGAAAAATACGATAGCAACAGTTTTTAGAACTTAACGTAACGTTAAGACTGAGAAGGGCGTCTGCGAGTTGCAATGTAAACTCGCTTCAATAAGAATTATAATTTTTAATTCTAACCAAGAAGAAAGCTAGATCATTTCAACTTCCAGATCGTTTATCATTAGAGTGAACTGTCCATTTATGGAACAATGTTCTGTGGAAGAAAAGTCCGTTTTGTTCTCTGTCAGAAAGTTCCTCAGACTTAAGTTCACAAATGATT
>NW_016189615.1:0-2715 GCF_001687245.7 Rhagoletis zephyria
TGTTTTCTTTTTCTATCCTCTTCAAAATATTTTCAAACGGAAACCTTATAAAACGTCATTTGTCTGAAACTCATATTGTGATACAAACATAAATCACCTAATTCCCTTAAATCAAGTTAAATTGCATTTTTCACAGATGGCAACCCTTCTTGATGTAGTTAATAAATAAATGCTTTTCAAGACCACTTCGATTAATATAAATATTTTAATAATTAATTTAACGTATAAAAAAATGTTTAATTAAACTTTTTAAACAGGTAGCAACCCCCTCAGCGGTTCACGATGCCGGTAGCAGAGGTAGGCCTCCCCCGCCAATTGCCAGTTGTCATCAGTAAGCACAGAAGAGAAATAGCTGGCGCCTAACAAGAAGATTAAGAAGAAGAACTATGAACCCTAGTTTAGACATGACGTAAATGAAGCTTCTCTTAGTGCTATCAAATGTGGTTTTAAAATCTACGAAAAAGTGATGTGTGTTGTTTTTCCTACCTACGATTTTTTCCAGGATTTGACGCTTTGGTAGATTTGTCCGTCCTAAACCCACGATGATTAATCTGCATCAGTTGATCCATTCACTTCATGCAATGCTAATAAGAGTTATCACCCGGAAATTGGCACCCACAGCAGGGTCGCACCACATTGCACTTTACAGGTCGTGCATAAGTATACCCGAAAAGCAATTCGCCGCCGGCTTTCAACAGTTCAGATGGTATTCCATCGACTCAATGGCCCCTGTTATTTTGGAGCCGAATGATTTCTGTTCTCACCTCGTCTTGGGCGAGTGGAGGAATGTAAACTTTGTCCCTGTACATTTGTACACGCGCTACCCGTGTTGTTATTAAGTCGGTAGAAAAGAAAACGCCATTTGATAAGCGATCCTTCCTAATTTCACGCGTAATTAGAACGTGTATTACCAGATTTCTATTATATTCTCTGACGAAAGCTACCGTTATATGAAAACTCTTTAATATATAATAGCGTTAGTTTTGGGAGAATTTTCGGACTGGTAAGGGAGGAAGTTTTTTTTTTTTGATACGGTAACAATTGGCTACAAGATGGCTTTGTATGCTGCATATTTCTCTGCAAAAGCAGCGCGGCATCACTCTTCCTCATACCTGCTATTTCAGATTTTGTTGTAGTAAGAAAATACCTCTTCAGCAACTGTACAAAGTTCCCTTCACCCCAAATCACCTCAACTCCTCTTAATTGAGTAGCTGCGAGCAACAATTCTTTGCTTTTTTATCATATGAGCATGCATATAGGTAAGCTTTTTAATGGCAATTGCTTTTGCTTAAGCAACTTAATGAATTAATTAAAGTTAACACTTGTGCATTTACATATGTGTACTACTTATATACATCCATTGGTTCTCACAGAAGCGAATTGGCAATTACATCCTTTTACCTTTTTAGCATGTCAATGTTTTCCTTTCATTTTATTCGTTAACTGCTTTGCACTCATTTAACATAATTTGCACAAACAAGTAGGCAATTTAAATAGACTTTAGTATTACAGACAATTACGCGTACTACTTATGCGAGTACAACATAATGTTGTACAGAATTAATTGAAGTGGATTAAACACTTAAACTATCAGCAACACAAAAAAGCAAAAGTTAAGCCGCTGTAGTGGTATGTGCGGCTGAACGCCCAGCTGCAGCTGAAGTGCATAATTATAAGACAATATTTATGTAAAAACCGCGCAATGAAAACACTTTTAACCACTTCACTAACGTACATATTATTTTTTTTTTAACGTTGGAAGTTCATGTAGAAAAACCACTAAATGAAGACCGAAACCAAATGAAGTACCAAGGCACATTAAACAGGTAGTATCAGTAGAGCAAAAACAACATTTGCGTGTATTTTGTTGTTGCTTCTGGTATCGAAAGTGTCAACAACTGTTCTGAATTTTTTCTTCTAAATCAAAGCGTGCCATGTGAAATACAAAAAATTATAAAAAATAAAAAATTGAAATTGGAAAAAATAAAAATTGATGCAACTTCGTGAGAAAAAATTAAAAATATTTGAAATTTTCGAGACCAAATAATTTGAAAATAAATCAAATCAGCTGCTCTACTGATACTACCTGTTCAATGTACCTTGTGAAATTCCAAACATAGCAATTAAGTAGCCTGAGAGAAAAATCATAGTGCCATAGTGTTTTTTTCATCTAAAAAAAGGTATCGTCTGTGAAAAACAATTCATATATTCAGCCCGCTCTTGGTGTTATATGATTTGTTTTGCAGTTAATGAGAGTTCCACTGCTTATAATCTAAATTGGAACGAAAACTCCCTTAGGCGACTTTTTATTGTGTTTGCAGACAATGCACAATAAATTTTGGTTGAGCAGCATTCAATGATGTGGCAGGTTCGGCTTCGAAAATCGCCCTTGCCATACCGAAGTAAGATATTGCGTTCACTAAACTCATTATACTAGCATACTAGCGTCGCCCAGTTGTTGAAATTTGACATATTTATTCATACACTTTGAATTTTTCTTGTCACCAATACTGACTCCTTTATGCGAATGACGATTTTGGAGTCTACCACCAAAATTTGTAGCAAATTTTGAGGAACACTTAAAACCAAATTTCTTTAGAAGCTTTCGGGAAAGGAACCTAAATTTTAATTTAAACAAGTAAGAAAGTCTAAGTTCGGGCGGAGCCGAACATTAAATTCCCGGCGCAAATATTAAACATATGATTTTCACCTTTC
>NW_016189615.1:2862-3906 GCF_001687245.7 Rhagoletis zephyria
CGAAAGCTACCGCTACATGGTAAGCCGGGGTGTATCAATTTTGAGTAAATTAGTAATTTTGAGTAATTAGCGTCCTTAAATTTTCTGAAAATTACCGTTATATGGGAGGTAGGCGTGGTTATTGTCCGTTTGTATTTTGCCCATTTTCAATACCATCCGTCCCACGCCCGAAAGAAGTACACGCACCAAGTTTCGTTAAGATATCTTAATTTTTACTCGAGTTATCGTGTGCACAGACGGACGGACGGACAGACAGTCACCGCTTAATCGATTTCTCTTTTCATCCTGATCATTTATGTATACATTTGTCTATATCTATCTCGATTCGTTTTGCCTGTTACAAACAACCATTATGTGAACAAAGTTATAATACCATTGTACACAAGTGCGCTCGGGTATAAAAAAATTGATATTTATTTATTATACATAGAGACTATACGTTAGAGACTAAATCGCCAAAATCTACATAAACTCATTTTTCTTTTCATCAGAATCGAAAGAGGGAGGTTAAGTACCTCGAAAGAGTAATAATAATATATATATTATTTCCTTCTCTAACGACGGTTTTACCCGGGGTTTTGTCAAGATTGGGCCTAAGGCACACTATTGGGCTACCGAGTTACAGCAAATTTTATGCTGCTATTGTGAGTTCTAAAGATGAAGCAAATCTGGCCATAAATAGGCCACCTAAGGGAAGACAAACACACTGATCCTTTTCAAAGTCATTGCGCAAAATAACATGCATTCAACATTAGCATAAGCAGTTCCAGAGATAAGCGATATGAGAATTTCAGTTTGTATGGGTGGTGCCACGCCCGCTTTTTCATGGTCCACCACTTTTTGCCTTATGTAGGGTATTTAAAATTTATGCATCCTTGCCAAGTTTCAAGTCACCAGCATAATTGGGTTTAGAGATATATCGGTTTTTACATTTTAATATGTAACGGGTGATTTTTTTGAGGTTAGGATTTTCATGCATTAGTATTTGACAGATCACGTGGGATTTCAGACATGGTGTCAAAGAGAAAGATGCTCAGTATGCTT
>NW_016189617.1:0-3905 GCF_001687245.7 Rhagoletis zephyria
ATATATATATATTTCATGATCCAATGATCGGATCTAAACCAGATTAGTATGTGAGACTACCTTTGAGACACTACTTTTCCGATGCAAAAAGAATTATCGAAATCGGTTGACGTGGTGCATAGTTATGCGGTAACATACATACAAATAAAAAATCAACAAAAAAAAATAATAAAAAATATTCCGACGAACTGATAATCTCCTTCTTTATTAGAAGTCGCTTAAAAATAAACCGAATTTAATGATTCACTACACGATGCGCTTTAAATTGAGTGCATTATACATATTAAATGCAATCCATTTAGGACATGCGCCTGTTACTTACTTTGCTAAGATAAAAATGTTTTTTAATCCAGCAAATAATTTTAATCTCATTAAAATGCTATTTTACATTACTCAGTTTTCAGTTTCATAGATATACAAATCCAATTCTTGTGCATTTAGCCAATCAACTTGCACTTACCACACACTTCAGCTGCGTTTAACCAATTTAGTTTTCATACTTTTCTTTTCTTTTCTTAGTTCATATGTATGTGAAACTCGTTCTCATTTATGTACGCAAAAAGGGTTCAATGCAATGCATTTGAATATTGACTGATTAGATGTTTGACAGCTGTCAATCAGCGTATGAGTGCAAAATTCTCATACAATATTCGTACATATGTGGCATGAATGATAAAATAAGTTATTCATTTCGATTCCCTACACATACACATTTTGATTTCACATTTCCATAATATGAACCAATGCACAAATGTGCGGTTCGGGTTATGACAGTAAATTTTTCTTGGTTAACAACAAATTACTTGTTTATGTTTTTCGAAACAGAAATGATTGATTGGCTGGAAGAAAATATTTTCTAACATATCACGTCACGCATGAATATTTATCAAAGATGATACACCGTTACATGTTAATCGTATTATGTTTGCATATTTTCTAGAATTAAAATTTATCTTTGATGATTTTGCAATTTTTTCTACGTTGAATACATTTAGTTGCATGCATCATATTTAGCTACTTCAACTCTTCTCGACCTTTTAATTTGATGCATAAATTCATAAGTTCACACAATGACATGCTTTTTTCTTATAAAATGCTGGTATTCAAAATTTTTTATAATAAGCTGATTCATTTAATTTCATGCAGTTTCATATAATAAAATATGTTAGTTTCATACCACATATAGGAAAAAGAGTCGGTTCATTTGTATGTAGCTTACGGGGATGACCCGATAAGTACCTGAAAAAGTAGAAAATTCTTTCAGAAAAAATATTTCATCTGATGTTTCTCACACTTAAGTTTTTGTCTTACTTAAACCCTCTAAAATTCTTCAGACTTCCAAATTAGGCATTCGTTTTTTCGAGGTGCTTTTTCGATTACTTACAAACGGACCCTTTCTTCATTTCTGGTAATAGGAAATAGTCGCTGGAAGCTAGGTCAGAAGAATAAGCTGATGAGTAAGCAGAGAAAAAACCGTCTAATAAAGTAGGAACAAAAGTAAGCAGATAAATATCGCTGTGGTTTTTCTTCAAGAAGAAAGCCTTCTTATTTTTAGTGGGATTATCATTTCAATGAAATTAAGAATTATTAGGTTACTTAATAAATCTATTGCAATTGTGGCCTTTTTCGCTGATGCATTGCCATAGCAAAAGCGTGAAATTCATTTTCACTCCAAGTGTCATCTTTGCCTCAAAGTGGGGTTCAGTCTGGCCAACAAATAAGTACTCGTTATATGCGCCGATGATCACTTTACCGCTCTTCAGATAATCAGTGAGAGTGGCGCTCGTCTCAAAACACCGTGAATATGACCTCTTGGCCAAAGATCCACTTGAGGTTTCAGTTCATAACATTTTCTTGTTCGCTTCGGGCTCTCTGGTGTACAGTGATCAATTCTTTTTCTGTTCAAAGTTACGAAGCGACGCTGAAACTCAATCGATTTGGAGAAGAACTTGATTATTCTTGTTATGTATTTTTTTTTCCATTTTACTTAAACACTGTCTGATCGTCGTAACAGTAATCATAGAAAGCGACTTATTTTGACTGGGTCGGATCAAAGGTAGGGGGTTCGATTTTGGTTAAGTAGAATCCAATATCCAGAAGAGAGTTGGGCCATGTTCGGAGAAACTACTTGAGCGTCTTGTTGTCTGCGATAAGTGATGGTTTATCTGCGATGACAGTCTTAACCCAGAGAGCTGTTGATTATCTCAAACTTTTTAATTGTCGGCCGAAAAAAGAAATTTGTTTTCTATCCCATTTGTGTTGTGTTACGAATCATTTGGTATAAGTTGAATAATAATAAGTAATGTACTCTTGCTCTATACGACACCAACAAACATTTTGTCGTTTTCGGTGTGGGTTCAGCCTTTGATAGAAATCAACAATAATAGGTTTGTATAGTAACCAATAGTCAGTACTAATTTGTACTGGAACCTGCAAATTTTTACTGGAAAAGTGTATGATAACCCAAAAAATTTGCAGGAGAGCAGCAAATCGAGAGCGCAACAACACGGGAGAGCTGCAAATTCTTGCTAGTGAAATTTCTACTAGCAGAAATTAGCTATCAGAAGAAGAAGAAGAATAAATGTCAAAAGCCGCCATTTGTTGAATTGGTTTAGCACAAACAAAAGTAAAATGCGTGGAAATCAAAATATTAATGATGTACTAGACTGTGTAAGTGCTTGTGTGAAAAGCAAAGAGTTTAAAACTGATTTATAAATAGTAAAATGTTTACAGCAGAATATCAGAAGGGTGCAGCAACTATTCACTTACAAGTTTTTACTAGTTTTGCGTTCAGTAACTTTTTCTGCTAGTTTTCTCTTCTTGTCAATTTTACGCTCTATTTTGCTTTTACGCTCTGGCTGCAATGTTTTACTGGAGAAGTTACTATACAAACCTTATGTTTCTTTGCCTTTTTCTCTAAACGCTGCAGGCTGCCGATTATGGAGAATCGGTTACGTTTTGCTCCGTCGGGTCAAAGTGAAAGAAAGCTAACTTACAAATATAGTCCGCTTGAAATCTACGGACTATTAACAATCGGTATTAACTAATGTTTTAGCAGATCCCTGATCCAAGTTATTGGAGAATTGTCTACTTAGAGTATAGGTCTTCGTCTGGATAGAGCAGGAGGGCACTGGCACAACGGGTACATAATTGTTTTCCTTTCTTCTTCATCTTGAGAACTTCTATAGAAGTCATGTCATCGTACGCCTAGTCGAGATGACAATTATATCTGTATTAATTTTCTTGGACATTTTGACCCACACTAGGAACGAGTTGATTTGGTGCGTTTCTCGAACAGTGTGTTTAGTATTGCTCTTGAACTTAACATGGAAATGCTATACCTANTTCAAAGTGATATTGTGTGCAACTTATGTTTATTTATTTATTTTTAAGAATTTTCAATTAAAATACAGTTCTTTCTCTAATAAACCCCTTATAAACCCAAGTTTAACAATTGGTAGAAGACTTCAAAAAAGTGCAACAAATTTTCACCTAAGTTTCAAACTTTTTTCTCGGAAGTGTTAGAATTTTCTTGAGTACACAGTTTTTTAGCGCCTGCAATTTTAGTCTGATAATGTGCAAGTTTCAAGTGACTGAAAGTTACCGTTGATTTTTTAAAATAATTTTCGCCAAAGGTGTTGCGGTTTTCATGCATATACAAATAAATTGAGTTTATTCCAGTTCTTTCTCTAATAAACCCCTTATAAACCCAAGTTTAACAATTGGTAGAAGACTTCAAAAAAGTGCAACAAATTTTCACCTAAGTTTCAAACTTTTTTCTCGGAAGTGTTAGAATTTTTTTGAGTACACAGTTTTTTAGCCCCTGCAATTTTAGTCTGATAATGTGGCTACGAATTACCGTTAATTTTTTAGAATTTTTTTTGTCGCATTGGCTTCCATATTAT
>NW_016189618.1:0-3905 GCF_001687245.7 Rhagoletis zephyria
ACTTTTTATATCTTACTTCAGTTACCACAATCTACTAGTTAATATTGTACATATGCATGTTTTCTCAGCCAAATATAATAATTAAACTTAGCAATTGGTTATAAAAAATAAAAAATTAAAGCTCGTTAAAAAATTTAAAATAAATATGTATTTAGTGTATTAGAAAATATGTACATGTGTATGTATATCACACATTTCTTTCTTNTGCGTAGGGACTACACGCACTGAGTTTTTTTTATTATATGCCTTTAAGTTAAGCCGTGCGAGTAAACGTGTGAGATGACTACGTATGGTGTTACGGGGCGTATACGTTACATATGTACGAAACTACTGGTATATAAGCACTTTTTAGTTTATCTTTTTATGGTTTTATTTAAATACAGTTTTGCGATGGAATCTTCTTATTTGTACAAAACTGGGGATAATGCATTTTCTAAGATAAGTTTGCCTCCTTTTTCGGCCAAAAAAACGTTCTTGTCGAAAAATTTAACAACTCGTGAGATTTGCTCAATGCTCGTTCTATTATTTCGTGAGTGAGACATCAGGCTGTTAAATCGTAGATGTCAAATTCCATGGACACATGGTCGTTGAAAATAAGCTTAGAAACCCTGAATAAGCAAAATGAGCAATTCCAAGCAAAATATTAAAAATTTTGGCCCGGTTATAACCATTTCAGCATGAAATATCTCTCTACATATTGAACACTTTACTACTTCAATTCAATTTTACTTCCTTGGCTAGCTTTAAAGTAACACAGCTGCATACTTCATGCATACACATCTACGTGCTAATTTCTGTCTACATATTTCATGCACAATGTACGTACATATGTATAAGCGACTTCCTTGTAACATATTACCTGGCGTATACGCAACATACCGAATTAGCCATTCAGCAAGTCGTCTATTTCTTTCATCACAGCGCAAAAACAGTAAAAGGGGAAAAAAACTAGCAGAATTGCACAGATGTTTATCAAAAATTTCTCTTTTATGGGTCGACGAGCCGCCTAAGCCGCGGTAAACCACAACAAAGAGCGCGCAACGGCCAAAGCAAACGACCAAAAGACAGCAGTCGAGCACAAAGCGCCGGGGTACGAAATAACAAGTTGGATAGTTGTGGTAATTGTGGCAGCATCTGTGGCAGGCAGCCAAGTTGAGGGTAAAATGTATACATATAGTATACAGAGGCAAAGGCGACTGTTATGTGTTAGCAGAGGAGATGGTTCCACCGACGTTGCTGCTGACTGCGAAGGATTCCAATGATTGTAACCTACCTTTCAGCGAGAGGGTGATCTGGCTAAGCTACAGATGAATAAAACACCTATGTATGTATGTATGTATTACTGGGTATGAGTTCAAATATAAGTGAATTTTTGTTAGAAAGGAATGTCAGTTTGTATGAGTGTATCGTTGCAAAGTCTGTGACTGCCGTGCTATTTGCAAATCGCAATTTAAGTGTTTGCCCAGCAACTATGTAGTTATGTGAAGCAGACGATCACAGCCGCCGGCATACAAAGTCAGTGGCGCACGAGCTGACACACACTTATACTCGTACATATGTACATACATTTGAGCACACATCAAAGTTTATTTTGAAGCCTTCGGCATAGCCGAAGACAGCGCTGCTCTTACTTGTTTATTTGCATAAAATACTTATAGATGTGTGTATATAGGCCTCTATGAAACTGTATATTTGTATGCACTTTTTTGCGAGTGGCAAACGCGTAGGGGCAGCACCACGCTGATACAAAAGCTAGGCTGTCACTTCGACACGACACGTTCTACTATGTATGTGATTCACTCACGCTCCTAACTTACAGCTACAATCCCAGCAAACATTTGGAGTCGTAAATTAGTCACTCTTTAGGAGTCTTAGTTTGGATTGATCGCCCTCATAATTAGCTCGTTTAAGAGTCCCAAATAAAGGTACTTTCCTTCATACGAAAGTCAACTTATATGAGCTTAAATTTATACATATATAAAATGGTTTTTTGAGTCATAATCCGATATTTTATTGCCTTCAAATGCGGTTCACTTCGGCTCTTTTAGACTCTTCCACGAATGTTATTGAGCTCATATATGATTAATTTCCGACTCTTTTTAGGGCTCTTATATGAATCATATGCCCACTTAAAAATTCGATATGGTAGGGGAATGTCAAGCAAATAAAGCAAGAAAGCTGTACTTTATCTGTTTTTAATTTCACCATAATGCAGAGCGATAAAAATTGTCGCAAGGCGCCGTTGCACCTTCGCATTGCGCACTCTTGCATGTATCGTAACCCGAAGGCTTTTGCTAACAAGCTTTAGTTATACATAGAACGGTCTTGGGACTTGTTGATCGATAAAAATCATCAGAAAAAATCAAAAAGTTAAATTTAGAATGTTTTTACGAAACAAAACAGTTTTTTTTTCATTTCATAAAAATTTTTACTTCTCAGTAAAAGTTTCGAGTTTGTCGAAGCTTTCAAAGCTCTTTCCAGTTTAAGGGAAACCCTAAATGGATACATCTACACTATTACCTAACTCTTGAAAAATGCGTTTTTGATGTTTCAGGAACCAAAAATTAATCATGGACCTACCGAGTGTCAGTAGGTTACCTTTAAGCACTCGGCTACGGCGGAAAGAGCACTACTCAGATTCGAAAAAAGTCAGAAAAGAGATATGACCCAACGTAAATGTAAAAGTAAACCGGTTTGGAAAAAAAACGAAAAATCGAAGTAGTTACTGCCTTTTGCATTCCAGGTGACGCTACCTACTCGTAATTTCAAAAATACTTTCAATTGTACATATTTTGATTTTCAAAACACATATAGTATGTATGGCTTTGCGATTAATTTTGGCTAATCATAATTCCAGTTACTCAATTAATTAATTAAATTTAAGTTTTGATTAATTTGTAGGTAAACTTAAAAGCATTTTACTTGATTTATCGAGTTGTTGGTCAATCATATCTTTGAATGGTTAATCAAATATTAAAATTAAAATATTTCCATGCCATATATATATAAAAACAGTGCCATTTCGATTCTGTTTGTTTTCTTTAGCAAGCCAAAGAAATAGTAAATTTTTTTTTATGTTTAAGCCTCAGAATTTAATATACAAAATTTAAGTTTTATATAATATGATGTTTTCAAGAAAAGAACATTAATATTATCCTTTACTTTCCGACAACAAATCAAAGAGCTCGCAAGGAAAACTTGTAGCAGGAATATCTAAGAATTGGCGTGAAATACTACTTAATAATTAGTACTTATGTATATTTGTTTAACGAATCCTTTTACCGCACTACTAAATTAGTGGATTTATATGTATTGGCGATGAGACCCTCCATTGAAGCCGACTTTCCATCCATGTTCCACCGACAGACGCAGTTCTGCACAGATTTTCTGAAGTGTGTCTTTCGTTTTCTTCTTATTTGGCGCTGTAACCCCCTAATCGATTTTGGCCGAGCTCAACAAAGCACGCCAGTCGTTTCATTTCTGTGCCAACTGATGCTAATTGGAAATGCCAAGTGAAGCCAAATCCTACTCCACCTGGTCTTTCCATCTCAGTGGGGGCCTTCCTATTCCTCTGCTACCACCAGCGGGTATCGAGTTGAATACTTTTAGAACTGAAGCGTCGGTGTCCTTTCGAACGTCATGATCAAGCCAGCGGAGCCGCTCTACTTTTAACCGACTTCCAACAAAGGAGGAGGTTATCAGTTCGTCGGAATACTTTTTTANCCGAGCGCACTTGTGCACAAGGGTATTATAACTTTGTTCACATAACGGTTGTTTGTAACAGGCAAAACGAATCGAGATAGATATAGACAAATGTATACATAATTGATCAGAATGAAAAAATAAATCGATTAAGCGGTGACTGTCTGTCCGTCCGTCCGTCCGTCCGTTCGTTCGGCCGCCCG